>NW_017306444.1:908943-925742 GCF_000935625.1 Nanorana parkeri | reverse complement strand
GGCATTCTGACTACAATTACACATTGGGCATTCTGATCACCACTGTAAGGGGGGCATTCTGATCACCATTGTAAAGTGGGCATTCTGGCCACTATTGTAAGGGGAGCATTCTAACAACCATTGTAAGGTGAGCATCTGACCACCACTGTAAGGGGGAGCATTCTGACAACGATCGTGAGGGGAGCATTCTGACCACCACTGTAAGGGAAGCCTTCTGACAACCATTGCCAGGGGAGCATTCTGACCACCCCTGTAAGGGAAGCATTCTGACAACCATTGTCAGGGGACCATTCTGACAACCATTGTCAGGGTAGCATTTTTACCGCCATTGAAGGGGGAGCATTCTGACCACCATTGTAAGGGAAGCATTCTGATAACCATTGCCAGGGGAGCATTCTGACCACCACTGTAAGGGGAGCTTTCTGACATCCATTGCCAGGGGAGCATTCTGATCACCATTGTAAGGGGAGCATTCTGACCACCATTGAAGGGGGAGCATTCTGACCACCATTGTAAGGGAAGCATTCTGACCACCATTGTCAGCGGAGCATTCTGACCACCACTGTAAGGGGAGCTTTCTGACATCCATTGCCAGGGGAGCATTCTGACCACCATTGTCAGCGGAGCATTCTGACCACCATTGTCAGCGGAGCATTCTGACCACCATTGTCAGCGGAGCATTCTGACCACCATTGTCAGCGGAGCATTCTGACCACCATTGTCAGCGGAGCATTCTGACCACCATTGTCAGCGGAGCATTCTGACCACCATTGTCAGCGGAGCATTCTGACCACCATTGTCAGCGGAGCATTCTGACCACCATTGTCAGCGGAGCATTCTGACCACCATTGTCAGGGGAGCATTCTGACCACCATTGAAGGGGGGTTCTGACCACCATTGAAGGGGGAGCATTCTGACCACCATTGCCGGGGGAGCATTCTGACCACCATTGAAGGGGGAGCATTCTGACAACCATTGTCAGGGGAGCATTCTGACAACCATTGAAGGGGCATTTTCCAACTGGCCTCCAATAAATTGGTCTTTGCAGAGGTTCCCCAAGACCTAAAAACTATTTCAAGGGTGTCTCTGGGGTAAAAGAGGTTGAGAAGGCTGCACTGGGGTGACAATCATAGCTGCAGTGGAGAAGTGAGCGTAGCCATCCTGGGAGGGGAAGTGTGTTATGAAAAAGGCCTGTTCACACCAGATGCGTTGTGGCAGCGATGGCAGCCTTTAACAGCACAGTTCCAATGCACAGACAGGGCAATCTACCTTGTTTTCAATCAGCTCAGTTCATACGGGGCATTGCGATGGTGTGCTCTGAAAAAAACGTACCACACACAATGAGGGGAATTTATCAAAACTGGAGCAAACAAAATCTGGAGCAGCTGTGCATGACAACCAATAACTGAACAAACTGAAAAAAGAAGCTGATTGGTTGCCATGCACAGTTGCTCCTGTTTTTGTCTGCTCCGGTTTTGATAAATTCCCCCCAGTATTTCTTTCAGGACAGTGCAGTGCAATGTAGCACAACCACAACGCACCGCCCTGAGGCTGAAAGAACTTAATGAAATGTCATTTGCGACATATCAATAAAGTTCCAACAAAAAAAGAGTAAACATTGCAATGCACCGGGATAAGCACATCGACACTGTTCCCTGTAAGCTCACACCAGCAGCGGTGCGTTCAGTGCGGCATGCTGTTGTGAAATAACCCCTAAACCAGCCACCTTTGCTAAAAAAAAAGGTCAAGCTACAATATATTGTACTATTATTTTTGGGCTTAGATACTCTTTAAGATAAAGCCAGTCTCCTTCTGAATCAATTGCCATAGGGCACCAGAAAAGCCCACACGTTTGTTGTTTGTGTAATAAGGACAATCGCAGCAAAGCATGTGCATCAAATCCAGCCAGAGACAGACAGTCCTGGTTAGTCATGTCTCCCTGCCTAGTACATTCCTCTGTATAATATCCCCATTGTACTGACCTCAATTACAGGATCGGGTTGAAGAACCTCGAAGCCTCTTTGTCATCCCAGACGATGAAGATGATGATGAAGAGGATGTAGAGCCCCCGATGTAACCGTCTGAACTGTCCACTCCACTCAGCAGCCTCCCATGTCTACAGATCACCCAATTCATAGATCCCAAAGGGAGGCTTGTGTCTGTGTACAGCGCCACAGCCTATGGATCCGCGCTGGGATCAGTGTCCAGGCATAGACCGGGACTCCGCTGACCCTCCTCCTGTCCTCTGTCCGGCTCTATGAGCTCTGCTTAAAGGGGAAGACGGTGGAAGGATGCCTGCACAGAGCTCTCACCCCTCCTATCTGTGTACACTGAGCAGCAGCAGCAGCACATCCTCCTCTGCCTGCTATGGCCACTTCCAGTAAGCTGCTGTGTAATAAAGAATACATTGGCATGTTTAATGACATAGTAAATACAGCCTCTGGGTTTATTCCTTCTAATGTATACCGTGACTGTGAGGAAACATTCTCTATATATATTGTGTCTTTCATTTGTCTGCAGACTGAAATATGCAAAACATTTCAAACACTTGCTGAAATCTTACACAATGTGACTAAAATAGTAATAAAGAATTAGCCCCACAGGGAGAAAGTGTGGGAGCTGCCATTGCTTAACCCCTTGCTCCCGGCCATATGCATATATGTGGCAGTATGGCGGTGGGCTTTAAAGGCAGGTTGCCACATATATGAGAACAGCTGGAGCTGCTGTGCTGGGAGAGCTTATTCAGCATCTCCAGCACAGTGACCACATTCAGGCTCGGTTCATACCTAAGCGACACCTATTAAGCACATCTTACGCATTTTTGTTTTGTGAGCATTTTTGCATGCATGCTGTCATGCGTTTTTGTGAGCAGATTGTGGCATATTCATGTGCATGGGCAAAACATACGTTACAACGTGCAAAAATGATTGCACCGTGCGTTTTGAAGCGTTCTCTATTGAGTCAATGGGGAAAAGCACGCTTAAATCTGCCCAACAGTAGCTCAGGTAGTATTTTGTGTGACAGGCGTATTTCTGCTTGCATCAAAACGCCGAGGTGTGAACAGGGGCCATAGAACTAAGTGGGATTTGTGGGGTTGAGCGTTTTGTCGAGCTGAGTGATGAGCGACAATATGCTTAAGTGTAAATGGAGCTTTAAGGGCCAACTTTATAATGAGGCAACCTACAATCGTTGCCTCAGGTGGCATCTCATTGGGTCACATGGGGAGGGGGGGTTGCCAGAGTATCCCAAATTGCTAAAGGTCTTAGCATCCTGAGATGTCCTGTCCAACTTCCTACACAGCTCACTGATGTCACTGGTAGCCAGGAGCTGAGCTTGTTACCTGCCTCCCCACCCGATAATGAGCCCCCACTGCAAGGGTAAGTTTGTTTTCTTTAAAATGGAAGTAAAGTTTGCTGTGCCTAGTGGGCTCTTGCCATAATATGCAAGTACGCACCGCATACTTGAACATTATGGCACACCTACCTGGTAAGTGTGCGCTCCTCTACTGCTGACCGATCTACAATGTCAGTTGCTGCTCTGTCCACCACCACCGCTTCTTCCCAGGTCCCCCATCATTCTAGTTAAACATTGGGCTGCCTGTGCTGACATAACTCCTACACATTTGCACAGGAGTTACAAAATCCTCAGCACCCGGCTCCATTCCCAGCACAGCGCAGATGCTGCAAAGGACCCGGGGTAGTACAGCGCTAGAAGTTAAAAGCGGCTGTTTTTTAACAAAAGAGACTCGGCATGTCTACACTGCCAGGACAACTCTACTTTCTAGCAGTTTTTATATATTAAACAAAATCTGTGCAAGTATAATCATCAGTTACCCGGTGTTGAATACTACCCTTCCCCAAAAGCTGCTGTGTACAACAAACAAATAATAAACAAATAGAACTCTGTCACACATTGGCTAGTATACAGTCATATAAACCGAAAGTACACAACACATGTTGATACAATCTTCTTCGGGACGCAGAAGCGATCTGGCGACAGGTAAGTCAGTCACGAAGGGGTTAATATCACTTGTTACTAATTATAATTTGATTTTTGGGTTGAGTATAATAGTTTACGTTTTATGACTATATTCTAGTACTGTGGGTGTTAGAGTTCTATTTTTAGGTTTACCTCAACTTTAGGAACTGAAAGAGCCAGCAGCAAGGGGTTAAAGTGTATTTGTAATCTAAACTTTGTTTTTATTTTTAGAATAGGGAAGGGCTGAAACATCCCTTAGTTTATTGTCTGCTGTCTGTGTCCCTCTGGGTAGATTTCCCTTCACGTCCTGTCTAGAAAATGCAACAGGAAGTTAGGGGACATCTCACAAAGTGAGGGAAATTTCCATCTTAGGGGGCTATTGACAAAGAAGCCGAAGGATCCAGCAGTGGCTTTGGCTGATTATTGACCACCGGAGCCCTTCGGTTCTGTGGAATCGAAGGGCTGCTGTATGGGCTATTCACTATAGCCTGTACAGCAGCCGAAGGCGGCCCAGCGGCATTTGCTTCAGCTCGACTGAGCCGAAGTGTCAGCTGAAGAGGGGTGTAATTTTTATTTATTTTTTATTTAACTATTTATTTACATTTTAAAAATCTTTTTTTCCACTTTTTTTTTTTACTTTTTTTCATTGATTTTCTATTCTGCTCGGTACCACGGAGGTGCCGAGCAGAATAGCCGAGCAGAATAGCCGAGCTGAATGCCGCTATTCACTCACTGCCGTTCGTCCCCTGTGTGAATAGGGGCGAATGGTAGCGAGTGAGCTGCCGGAGCTTCGGCTCAGCCGATCCAGATGTTGGATCGGCTGAGTCGAAGTCCTTCTGCATTTCTGCTCAACCGAAGTGCAGCAGAAGGCAGCCGATGTATGGCTGAAATCCGTGTGTGATTTCAGACGTTGTTCGGCTCACTTCACTTCGGCCGTGGTATTCACTCGGCTGCCTTCGGCTGCTTTGTGAATAACCCCCTTAGTGTCCATTCACACCATGTGTGGTGACTGGCGTTTTTTTGCACTTGACCAACTCCAGTCACCGCAAGGGAACATAGAAAATAATCGTTTTTCGGGCGGTGGGTGGCCCTGCTGGCTCCGCAAAAGACCATTTGACTTCTGTCGGAGGAGCCAGGCCGGAAATTGTTGGCAGACCAGTGACTGCAGCCAACTGGCAGCAGCGAGTGCGGAATATTAGAATACACTGTTACACGAGGATTGAGAAATCTGTTAGATTTGTTTCATTCGGCTCGCAGGCTAAACTGAAGAAATCTATAAGGGCCCAGCCACCAGTATGTGCCTTTGACCAGTAGACCTAGCATCAGATCTGTTTTTCATATTCAATGCATGTATTATAAATGTATAACCTGCTCCCCCTGACAATGCTTTCGTCTGTTCTTCTGTCCTGAAGAATTGAGCCACCTTTTGTTTAGACATCATCCAGGGTCAGCACCTACTTCCTGGACTCAGCTGCTCTTCCGAGAGGACAAATGGATATAAATCATGTTGTCTGATGAGCTTTTGGCTGTATTCACAAAGCCCCCTTCTCTCCTACATTAGTCAATTGCCAAAAAGTGACATAGTTGCAGTCTGAGATAGAGGTGACTGAACACATTGCTTTGAACCAATTAGGCTCCATTCACGCATAGCGTAGCGTTTTATGTGCGAAAAACGTGCAAATGTTAACATACACGGAATCCGCCCCATAAAAATTGTGGGACGCGCGTTTTGGACCACGCGGATGCCACCCTTGTGTGAATAACTTCCATTGAATAGCATTATTTTTTATGTTGAGCGCATTTCCACACCAATACGCATGGATAGTGACATTTTCCCCATTCACACTTGAGCATGAATTGTTTTTTATTTGAGATGGGAGGGTAGTCCCACTGCAAGGGTTAACTGGGCCTTGGTTCTCAACTGGTGGGTCGTGACTCAAAAGTGGGTCGCGACCCTGTGTTTAGTGGGTCCCCATGTGCCTTCCACTGTGCTAGGTGAGAGGCTCCTCCCCCTCCCCCTAGCGCAGCACTGTCAGTTCTTGCACGAAGCAGCCATTTGAACTATGCTGCTTGGCGCCGAGTGTCAGCTTGAGGTAGGGTGGGCTCCATCCATATGCACATTGCTTACAGCTCCCTCGCATGTCCTATAGAGGTGACTGGACCGGTGTGATGTAACATTCTGGCTCTTGGCACCTCTACAGGGTGTGCAAGGGAGCTTTTTGAGCGGCCCATTCACACTAGTAAAGTGTGTTAATCGCACAGTCCTGTACGATTAACGCACTGTACTTCGCAATCGCACCTACCACGCATTTTGGTATAAGAAGTGCATTGTATTGGCATTCATTTGAATGGCACCCCAAATGCACCTCCCATCCACAGTCCTGTCGCCAGCATCGGAACGTGCAGTACCGCAATGCCATGCGTTCCATTGTAAGTGCAACTTGGGTCACGACTTAATGACCAACGACAAATGTGGGTCCTGAGGTTACACAGGTTGAGAGCCACTGATCTAGGGCATAGGTGGGCAACTACGGCCCTCCAGCTTTAATGGAACTACAAGTCTCATGAGGCATTGCAAGACTAACAGTTACATGCATGACCCCCAGAGGCAGAGGCATAATGGAATTTGTAGTTAAAGGAGAACTATGAGGTGAGTGCTTTTCATTCACATCATAGTTCTAGCCGACCTGTGACAATGAGACTGTCAGTGGATAGGGAAATCCTCTCCCCCCCCCCCACTGGGCTATTGTATTCTGACAGTGGCGGGTGTGCCGCTGTCCGAATACCAGAACGGTGACTACAGCTGATTAGCTTTAGTCGCTGTTCAGCCACAATTTTTGGGCAATCTCCTTGGACAAAAGTCGATGAAACAATAGACTTTCATGCCAAAGGGGCCACACACTGGTCAAATTTTGTCCGAGTCAGCATAAATTTAACCAGTGCATGGCCAGATAAAATTTTCAACGAATAGGGGTAAGCAGGTCTCTGAACTGACTTTATTTATGATAAATGTATTGCTGCTTTCTTCAACATGCTTCTCCTTGCTGATGAAAACTATTTGTGTGTGAATTAATCCTTACGGTACTGTGATATTGTTTTTAAATATCAGGACAGGGAGAGGAGCAAGGGTAAATGTAGGCCAAGCAAAGGAGTGATCAGAGCCTTCTTTATCTATACAATGTCCTACTAGCAAGAACGTAACTTGAATCGGAGTCTAATGTAACCGTTATTTGTGGGTTTTTGTTCCAGCGAGTAAATGGGTCAATAGGTATAGACAAGCACTCATTTTTAGAGAACTGAGGGGATGTTGAACCACTTCCACAGATTATAACCCTTGACTCTCTGGGATTGTGTTCTGCTTCATTCTTCATACACCCACTTCCTCTCCTCCTTCTGGACATTTGCTAAATTTAGACTTGATGAAAAAGAAATTACTTTTACTCTGGGAAGCATTCTTAGATCCTAAACCCAGCTTTAAAAGAAAACTCCAGTTTTGCAATTAAACAAACTCGGCAGACACAGAGACCTAGTTTATGACTTGGTCATATAGCTTGCCGAGTCGAAACGTTGTCCACCGTGTTTAACCATCAGGTGTGTGCTGAATAATTCAGGAACTTAATAAACGCACAGTTCTATTTTGAAACAATTTGATCAAACCAGCTAAGCCACATTTTTTGCAGCTCTAACAGGGAACACCCATTTACTGTATGTGGAGGTTACACTTCTTTTGCTACAGACACAAAGGGATCTATTTATAAACAATCTGCAGGGTCATTCACCCTGCAATTATCTGTCAATGTTTGATCTGTGTGGATATGTGCCAAAGTGAAGGTTGTTTAGGTATTTTATTTACAAGTGCAATTAGTTTTTAAATGTTTTAATGTAATATCACAGTTTAGCCACTAGATGGAGCTAAAGGAGCATGGGAAATAAGTATTTATTTTATATGCTGAAAGTATCATTTGATAATACAATACAAACCCCCTTTTAATTCAATATAATACCGGTCCTCTTTAGAAATATATGTTAAAAGTCAAGAAAGTCTTAAAATTAGTATTCAGTAGATTTTCAGTCTATGTCTGCTTTTGTTTATCTGTATTGTACTCTGCACTTTTCTTATGGTATAGTGGAACTGGCCGTTAGTGATAAGAGTTATCTATGACTAATGTTATATGACTCCAAAATTTGTCTTTTTATCTATTTCTCAAGACACTGCCTCTCTTCAGTATGTGCTTATATGGTACAAAGTTTAAATGTTGATTCAGCATTCTGTACAGTATAAAGACTGAGAAACTGTTATAATAAACTGAACATGTGTGAATCTGCCTCAGTGTAGTTAATTCTATGTTCCCGAAGCGCTTCGAAGGAGAATCCCCCAGCCGTCTAGATAAAAGGTTCTTTCATATGCTCATCAACGCCATCGAGTGGCCATAATGCTGTATTACATAAACCATTCTGCACGGAGTTCTGCTTTAATATAAATATACAGTAAATAATAGGTTTATAAGAGGGCTAATGCTAAAAGACATGTACCTGCAATGTACATTTATAAGGGTGTCAAGTGCTCTGCCCAGAGTTCTGCTTTAATGTGTGATGGAGGTAACATCTTATAATTGTGTAATACAGTACTTGGTCCCAGGAAGTAACTTTCAGATATCAACTGTTTGGTGTCTTACATAGTATCAGCGGAAGCCCAGCAGTGAGGTTTTAATACTGATATCTTTGCATGCTATATCATTTCATTTAAGCAATATATTCCACCTGTCCTTTGCTAATATATTTTGCACATATGCTATTTATTTCCATTTGTATTCATTAGGTCTATAGCTAGAATCCAGTGCTGATATTGTAATTTTTTCATCAGCTGTGAGTAGTCCTAAACCTGGATGTGAGGAAGCCTGTAACATTGAAAGCAGAGGTATTCCAGCAGTGTAGAATACAAAACATGCATGTAAGTATCTGAAGGTGTCTTTTATCCCCTTGCTGTAATTTCCTGCACAGTAAGTCTCAGAGTAAGGTTCCATTCACACCCAAGCATGAGTGTAACCAGACATTTTACTCCTCAGAGTCCATAAACATTATCCAGGGCCTCCATCTGAACCAGGCATTTTTTAGGCTTTTTTTTTTGCAAGTTTGTATACACGTTTTTCAAGCATTTTGTATGCACAACTTGTAATACAGGAGCAGAATCATTCACTTTTAAATGGCAGATCCTTAAATACATGCTTAAACACAATTTTTTTAGCCACTTCCACTAAAGTGTATGAGGCCAAAATGCACAATTCTGCCCCAAAAGAAGTTCATGTACTTTTCTGAGCTTTGCGTGACTGGCGACACAATGCTCAGGTGTGAACTAGTGAAACCATGAAACATGTAGAGCTCTTCATATCCCTCCATATATTTCTCTATCAACTTGGAGTTCTCAGTGCAAATAGGTATAATATGTTTTTGCAAAATACGTTTTTGGAGGTGATATGTATATCTGGGCAGTGTCATAATTATGGGCAGAAATTATTTATTCAAGTTTTTATATATTTTTTGATGGAATGAATAAATACACATATTTTATTATATCTATATGATGGTCGTGTAAGTGCCAAAAAAAGTTTGTCCTTGTCTTGCGTAATAAAAAAAGGATTTATATAGCGCCAACAGTTTGCGCAGCGCTTTACAATATAAGGAAGACATTACAATGCAATTCAAGACAAGATAGTAAGGAGGGCCCTGCCCATGAGAGCTTACAATCCTAATGTTTCTGCTCTTTAAGGCCCGGTTCACACCTGGGCGTTTTGTAGCGCGTTCCTACGCTCTGCAAAACGCTCAAACACCGAAATCCCATTATTTCCTATGGGTATGGTTCACACCTGGGCATATTACAGGCCATATGAACACGCTACAAAACGCCCTATGCCCAAAGAAGTACAGGAGCTTCTTTGGGGCGTATTCGCAGCGCGTATCCATTGGGATACAGCCAGGTAGCCCTCGGAAACGCCTGTTTGTCACTCATTTTTTTTACCACGAATCGTGGTAAAAACACGCGACGACAAACGCGCATATTCGATACGCCTAGGTGTGAGCCCAGCCTAAGTTGTGGCGTTTTATATACTTTAAACAAGGCAATGCAAAGAATGATAACTATGGTAAAAGTATAGTCTGCTGGAGCCATCAATTATTATCTATACTGAAATTAGATTAGAACCAGATAGTCAATCAGAACAATTATGGGTTTCTGCGCTTTGCACATACTGCACTTTTCAGTGCTTTAAATGAACCTGCAGATAGCCTTCAACATTGCAATGGATAATGATGAAATAAATCAACACCAGTACAGTATTAAATTGAGAGCCAGTAAAGATTCCACCGAGTGGCTAAGATAAATGACAAAATATATTGTCTGTTTGTTTTCAGCTTCTTTGGTAAGTGCTGATTAGCTCTTGTATAAGTTCCTCTTAGACACTGCCAATGTCAAAGAGGAAGCATTTAAAGCAATTGACACATTCTCCGTGTCCACATGTACACTTGACTCCCTGTGCAGATTCATAGAGAGACCGTTAGAATACAAAGTCTTAAAAAAAGACATGTGATATGAAAAATACAGTGGCTGACTGAAATAATTATTATCACAAAGATGTACACATAAATGAACAAAGGCTATTAAATGGACTGCCTGTGCCTTATGTCCTTAAAACGCGCAAAGCTTTGTGTAAAAAACCTAAACTAGTAAGCAGAGACTGGGAATAAGTAAACTTTTGAACTATTTTAAGTATTAAAACAGACTGCTGCTCCAATATTTGAGTTGGTATCACCCACTAAAGGGTTGTCAAGCACGTGTGGTCCTAGTCCACATGTCAATTACCAGGCTGGAATGACAGCTATAGTTAACATTAGCACACCAGTAAACATTCATCAGGCTGCAATAGCATTTAGGTGAAAGTGTAGCCAATCTATGGGCATACAAGTATTTCGATATTCATAATATAGTGTCAATTTTCATCTACCTTTACCTGATACAAATGAAGATCCACCACCATCAACAGTGAATCTTACTCACTGCCAGTCAGTATTGTAACAAGGACACTCCACTGAAGACCGGAGGTGCAAGTACAATGCAGTTTATTTGCTTTCAAAACGATAGATAACACGAAATCCAACATAAATAGCTTGCTGTAGCATAACAGATAGGGGCTCACCAATCCTCGAGTTGTCACGTACACTCAAGGTGTCCCAGTCTTTTAACAAGTCTCTCTCGCAGCACTGCTGCTCCGGCCTCAATCTTTAGGGCCACTGTCTGGTTCCTCCAGACAACAGCAATAACATGCCAATCCTCTCAATATGGTTCACAAACCCGCAGCTCCCTGCTGCACTGGCCTCCACACTGACTCCGGGGTGGAGCTCTCCTGACTCACAGGTGGGGCCCTGAACACATCCCAGCACACACTTCATGAGGGATGTACACAGGTGCACAATCAGGTGCTGGTCACCACCAAAGCATGGACCCAGGAATGGAGATCTCTTCCCACCCAGAGCTCTAAGAAATCTCCTGGCTCCAGGATCCCAACCTTGATCCAGAAAACCCAGAAAGAACTGAAAAGGCAGTTCTCTCCTGGTACCAGTAATGTCTTCCTGGAGCCACTCAGCCCCTCTGGCTGAGAACCCTGGGTGACTTTGAGGCCACCTAACACCGTGGTATTGCCTCACAATGCCACAGTATATAGAAATAGAGAGAGTCTGAAAAGGTAGTAGTAGGAAGCACACTGGGTTGCTGCAGTGACGAAGTGGACAGTACACACCCTGAAAGGTTGAAAATTCCATCTGCATGTTGTTAACATGCTAGCCATATTTACAATCGCTAGGACTTTTATTATGGCTCATATATGTGTGAGAATATTAATGCAATTACATCCTACTGATCACTTGCCAAACTGGAAGTAGTATTTTCTGTAGTGTTTGTGGTGTCTATGCGTTGTTTGTGTTATAATGCGTAACATGTTGTGCTGTGTATATTGTGTTCTGCCTATGCACTGTCTGCTCTGTGCTTTGCCTTCTAGCCTTTGCCTGGAGAGGATGTAGTGGTAGAAGGTTCTTGCCCTCCAGAATTTGCCTGTAGAGGATGTAGTGGTAGAAGGGTCCTTGCCTTCCGGCCTCTGCATGGAGAGGATGTAGTAGTAGAAGGGTCCTTGCCTTCCAGGCAGAATGTAAGAATGTCTGTGTAGCAAGGTCTAATCCTTTGCCTGGGGGAGTAAGCCAGAACTAGAAGGGCTTCAGTTCTCCAAACTGCCTGTTTGGGTCTAAAGTATCCAAACTGACCTATGGCGGAGGCCTAAGAACCTGGAAGGTAGCTACCCATCTGGCCCTTCAGAATCTAAACTGGCATGTGGCAGAGGCCTAAGGAATCTACACGAACCAGTGGCAGAGGTCTAAAAAATCTAAGGAATCCAAAGCTGGCCTGTGGAAGAGGCCTAGGTAATAGGAAGATAGCTGCCCACCTGGAGCATCTTCTGAGGAACCTGCTGTGTCTGAGGTACCTCTAACTGTGCTGCTATTTAGAGTCAAAGGGCCTATCTTTTATCGGGAGGTTGCTACGGCAGTGGAAGTCTACTCTCAAAGAGTCACTATCAGTTTGCTGTTACTTGAAGGCCTGGGATATTTTTGTTGTTTTTGGGTATTCTGTGACCCTAACCCTCTCTCCACAAGGTATTGAGCAAATACATTTTCAAAACCTCGAACAAGCCTGAAGCTCAATTGTTGCTACTGGTGGTTTGGTGTGTGGGTCACTATTGGGAATGCTAGGAGGGCATGGTAAATTGCAGCTACTTTGTCAGGGGTTAGCACCACGCTTATTTTGTTTCCCTCTTCTGGCCAATACTGGACATTTGTGGCTAAATTTAGCAAGAGAACAATAGGGAAAAGAAGGTGTGCTGTATTTTTAGATGTGTCAAAAGGCTCTTTACAGCATGAGACCGCACGCAGACCTGGTGTGACCCGAACTTAGCCCTGGTGAGACCCGCATGCAGCCCCGGTGAGACGCAAACGCAGTCCTGGTGCGACCGCACACAGCCCTGTATAATTGCTGTATAATCATGGATTGATGGGATCTGTAGTCCTTTATTGATGGTTGCCATTCTCCATTGCTGAAGAATCATGAATTGAGTTACAGGTCTTCATATTTATAAAGGAACTGCCTTAAAATCATTAGTCTAAATTGTTTAAGAAAAAATGTCACATGTCCCTTTAAGAAAATGTATCAGTAATTGGTATTGGCAAGTACCTGAGGGAAAGTACTTGTTCTTGGTCTTGAAAAAATGGTATTGGGATATCCCTAGTAGGAAGGGGTTAGAAAAGCATGGTACACAAATTTGTATTTATTTTAATAAAATATGAGTCAGATGGCAAGAAGGGAGCAATAGGTCACATAAGGTTCATGATTTGATGTCTGTTTTTTCAGAGGGAACTGGGGATTTCTGACCAGGAAGAGAAAAATAAGCATCTCTCTCTCTCCACCACTTATTCGGAAATAAAACAAAACCCAGCGGAGTTTCTAAAAGCAGCCATCCTCTGTTCATCATTATCTGTCTTTTTTAATCAGCTCTCCTCCACCCCTCCCCATGTGCCAAAGAAGACAAAGGGCAGGAAGCTTCACTGGACCCAGCAATTATCAGCTAAATTATAATGTATTATCAGCTGATCTTCCAGCTCTGCAAAACTCCTTTCTTGTAAAAACATTTTTGGTATATAAGTACCTGTAATAATAATAAATGTATGTAGTGCTTTACATATTGTACATTTACATCACTCCCTGTCCTCAAGGAGCTAAACGTCTAAGGTCCCTATCTCACAGGCATACATACACATACTAAGGCCAATTTGGAAATGAGCCAAATAACCAACCAGCATGCCTTTGGAGTGTGGGAGGAAACCGGAGTACCTGGAGGAAACCCACACAATCACAGGGAGACACATTCATTTATTGGGAGAAAATAAAAGATGGGTTTGTAAGGGCTATATGAACAATCCTACCTAGTTTAGCAAAACAGAAGCCTGCAAAGCTGTAATTGTTTATCTGCCCTTCTAAAAATGCTAGTTGACTGTCTGTCGTGCTGATCCAATGACAAATACTTTTTACGTCACTAGGGATGAGTAAGCGGATGTCAGGTCTGACAGTCCTCTTACATCATGAATTGTAGGCTTGCTTTGGCTCCAAAACGCAGAAAGATTTAGAACCAAAGGCAGCCAGTCTTTCAAAACGAGGTCAGCAGGGGTAGCCTCCATATTCTCCTTAGCACAGGTTTTCTTTAATGTGAAGAGGGATGGCTTCACAATTGGTTGGGGGAAGAGCTACACAGGAAAAGGATATATAAAGTGATTGGACATCAGGCTTTAGCATTATTGAACCAATTCCGGGGTAGCATTAGCAGTTCACTCTTTTGCCTGTTGGTTGGGGGAGCTCTTCAAATACTAATTTTGTAAATGTATTTTATGTACAGTAGATTTTTATGGCAAACACAAATAAAACTACCAATAATGCATTAAAGCAACATACAGCTTATGTAAATTATTTGCTGCATACTCTCACATTTTGACACATGAATCCCCCCTCCTCCGTGACCTGCATATTTTTAAGATGCTAATACATATGGACACATGTATACATTGTTCTATAAACCGTCTGCCATCTAATATTATTAAACCACCAAAGACCTATCACATATCTGCACTTAGGGATGACTGAGTCTGTGTTTAGGGATGTGCATACAGCTTTATTTGATTCCTATTCAAGAGAATTACTTTATATATAGTCAATATAGGCACAGAGGTAAATTTTTTTAACATTTTCTAATGGTGGTGTGCCTCGTGATTTTTTTCATGAAAAAAGTGTGCCTTTGCACAAAAAAGGTTGAAAAACACTGGCCTAGTGTGCCAGTAGCCGCTCAGATTTGCATGTATGTACATGTAACCAGTCATAGCTGCATTATTTTGTTGATTTGAACAGATTACCTGGATGCTGGTGAATGCTGCAAAAATAATGTGGTCATAATATACACCTACAGCCCTTTGCCGTCATCTGCATCTCGCTTAAAAAAAGGCTTTATTAAAATAGATGAAACATTCACATGCAAACTGCTGATAGCCATGCACCAGGAATAGTGTTTAAACCAGTGGTCCTGGGCTACTGACTGAGGGCCTGAGCTCAACCCTGCTTGATTGTATTTATCGACTTTATCAGGGGCATCCAGGGTGATGATTGATGAAGGGCGGGTACTGTTACAGACATTGATGGGAGGAAGAGTCTTCAGGAAAAGCATTGCACCTACAAGCCACTAATCACGGTTGCAATGCTTTACTGGCTCCAATGCAATAAAAAAAAAAGATAAATGCACATTTTTTTCTTTTATGAAAATCTGCACATATAATATTTTTTTTAAAGGCGGAATTTGCCTTTAAATTAAGTGTTAGCACGACAGACTAGCATTTTCAGACAGAGAATTCCCCAAAGGAAGCCTTCTTATCTCATTAAGGAAAGGCTAGGTCTCCAGCTCCCCCTACCTGTGAGGCATCATGCAAATCTCTGCCGTGCGTAAAAAGTGAAAATATGGCTTTTTACAAAAAGGGAATTCCTCATACGTTCTTGAAGTTAGTCATTGTGAACAGACAGTTTGTCCTTGTGAGCAATGCTTTGTATTCTCTTGGATCTAAACAAAGGAAAATGAAATCGGTTGCAGGTTCTTTGTTTCCTAGCATGCTCGACTACTGGTTTGCAGCTGTTCACTTATCTCCCACAGAACAGAACTTCCCATTTCCTGGACCATACAGTCTCCGGAAGACAGACGTCAAGGCTCAATCAGTTGGCAGGAAGTTGGTGTGCTTTACTGTTGAGTCAGAATCCATCCAAAAGATTTATAAAATCTGCTCTTTGTTCGGTAGTGGGCTCAGTGATCTCATTATGTGGGTTCATATACAGAATATTCCTTTATAGAAGATGTATAGCTACAAAGACATCATGTTTAATTCATTGACCTCCTAGTGTTATTATAGCAAAGATTTTATTTGTCCGCGTTCAAAAGTAACTTTGGCAAAACAATATTTTTTTTTCAAGCAGCTGCTGTATATTGGCTGATAATCTGTCAAATATTTTCTTATTTTGTACATGCAGTCTTTCATTTTGTTAGTGGTCATAAATATGAAGGTTCCTTTGCTGCAAAAACGAATACCTATTTGCCTAATACCTAGGGTCATCACTATAATGAGGCAGCCATAGGTGGTTGCCTCAGATGGCATCGTTATGCACACCTGCTGCCCCTGTCCAGCCAGAACTCTTGGCAATCTGTAATGCTCTGTCCGGTGTCCCGCCCAGTTCCTGGCAATCAGCGACGTCAGTGAACTGGGTGGATGCTGGACAGACCAGGAGCCCCCTCCACCTCTGCACCGCCAGCGTTTCACTTTACCACCCACTCACCCACCCACCGACCCACAACATTCCCCCCAGACCATGCAGCACAAGCACCCCCTTCAGGCAGGATAAAGGGTAGGAACACCCCTGCTAATACATACAGTATCTATTACCTGCCTCCTGCAACATGCCACACTTGTTCCTGAACTCGGAGATTAGTTAAAGCTGAACCATGTTCTTACTTAAATCTTGGTGTGATTTCTGTATTTCTTCCAGGTCTGTGCAGTAATCCATCTGGAGCTTCCAGCATCAAGACCAGTTCCTGCTGCACTTTTTGCTTCTGCAGGTAACTGGTCTTGTATTCGCATGTAGTTTTCTGCAGACAGCCTGATGGGGGGGGGGGGGCTGTTGTTGGGGCCCCTCCCCAGTGTCA
>NW_017306444.1:903162-908922 GCF_000935625.1 Nanorana parkeri | reverse complement strand
GCAGACAGCCTGATGGGGGGGGGGGGGCGACTTGTTGGGCCCCTCCCACAGTTCTGCTCTCTGCATACGATGCGTACACCATAGTCACTGCTATGTTTACAAGGTAAGAACAAGATTTGCAAAGGTATTTGGAAGTAATTTTTTTTTATTCTTTAAGATTTCTTCTTTGTGAATATTTTTTAATGAAAAAGTTTTTGTGCCCAGAGTATAGCTATAAACATTTCCCACATCCACTCCTAGTGCTGTAGAAAATATGGCACAATTTTAGGAATTACTTGTGGAAGCTACATCCACAGTCAACCAGATTTGAATTTCAGGTGGTGTGCAGGGGATGACTTGAATTTCATTAACCACCAAAAAAAGTTAAGACAGCCTGAATAGAGATTTTGAACATTAGTTAGGTGACGGTATAGTGGTCATTAATGTAAAAACAGTTCACATGAAAAAAATGGTTTCACATGGATAGAAAAAAATAAAATAAATAAAAATAAAAAAAAAGACCCCTGGAGCCATTAGCCATAATGGACTAGTATACACAGCATATTAGCACAAAATGGAAGACTTGGCCACCAAATTGATCCCCTCCAGTACTTCACTCCTACCTTGCAGAGGCTTACATATTCTTCCTGATCTTTTAGGTTTCGAGTCTTCGCTTGCTTGATTGATTGATAAGGCCCCAACAACAGCATAATCTCGGCATCCCGAGCCCGTGCAACGAGTTGTGCATGAGTGGCTCAGTGTACGAAGGAGGAGAAGGAGAAGAAGAAAAAAAACCCAGTCTTTTCTGCTATTTATATATATTAAAAAAAAAAAAAAAGCCTGCCGATTGGCAATTGTTTTTTTTTAACCATATTTCCACTTTAAGAGCCCATTTCCATCTATGTATTATGGCATAGGTATTTTCCATGTAAAATAAAATCCAGTGGAGCTTATTTAAATAGTTATGGCACTAAACTCAGGAGTTGAATCTTAAACATGCATTCAAGCACCTTAACTATTAACAAAAATTTAGCTTATTTGTGTATCACTCAGCTGTACATCCTCAAATTATCTCTGAATTCATGCCGACACTGTCCTTCCTTCTGCAGGGTGGCTACTTTTGTTCCCCATGGTCCCTGTGTGTGTTGTAAAGTAGCCACCGCTCCAAGCTCAGTCCCCAGATATCTCACATTTAGTTTACCAATTTGTGTCAAGATTGTAGTCCATCACAGGAGAGAGCCTGGAACGGTGGCTACTTTACAACACACAAAGGGACCATGAGAACAAAGGTTGCCACCCTCCAAAAGGAAGGACAATGTCCGTATGAATTCAGAGATTTGATGATCTACAGCTGAGTGATACATACAGGTGAAACTCGAATAATTAGAATATCGTGCAAAAGTAATTGCAGTAAGTGCTGCAAAAGGGGCCCAAACCAAGTACTGAGTACATATGCATGCTTGTACTTTTCAGAGGTCCGATATTGTTCTATGTACAATCCTTGTTTTATTGATTGCATGTAATAATCTACTTTTTTGAGGTTGTGGATTTGGGGTTCTTGGGGTTTTCATGAGCTGTAAGCCATAATCATCACAATTATGACAAATCACGGCTTGAATTATCTTGCTTTGCATGTAATGAGTCTCTTTCATATATTAGTTTCACCTTTTAAGTTGCATTAGTGAAATAAATGAACTTTGCACGATATTCTAATTATTCGAGTTTCACCTGTAAATAAGCTACATTTTTGTAAATAGTTAGAGAATTATGGGGAGTGTGAAATACACTCATCCCCATAATTCAAGGCGACCTGTGACACTGAAGCTGTTGATTCTTTTGATCGGGAAGTCAACAAATACATGCCGCCGATCGCTGACTTCCAGATCCTCTCGCTGCAGAGAGTGGTGACTGTCAGTCTCCACTCCCCACAGGGATTCCCCCCTCCCCTCTCCATTTCTCCAATGCTGACTGGAGGAACGGACAGGGGACGTGGCGGGAATAGCTGGCTCTGCCTCTGGAGAGGCAGAGCCAGAGCCAGCTGTCAATCAGCTAGCGGGGTGGATCTCAACAGTTTTGTCAGGATCTGTCCCAGGTGCAGTGCAGATCCAAAACTCTATATATAGCAGGCAATAGCCCGCTATATACAGAGTTTTGGGTCAACGGAGGACATTAGTATGTCCTTCTGTAACCCTGGAGAGAACTATGGCCAGAAAAGGTTAGGCCATAGTTCTCTTATACAGTACTTAAATGCATTTTCAAAATGTATCTCCTGAGTTTAGGATCACTTCCATTGCTGTATGTGGTGTTTTTCAGTGTGGAACTGCACATTTTTCAATCCTATGGGTAATAAAAAGTAACACGCTAAAACATGTCATGTACTTTTGTACGTCTTTGTGCATCTAAATGATGCAAACTGACTTAGTTACATATCTTTGCTCTATTTTCAGTGCGGATATATACAATGCTATACCAAAGTAGGGCTGCAACAACTAATCAACATAATCAATGATTGAAAAAGTTGTCAACTTTTTCAATCATCGATTAATCGGCTTCTGGTTAGTTGGCGCTGTTTATGGCTCCACACACGCTGCGCGCCGCACCTCCTCCCCACCTCTTGCTCGCCGCTGCCAGACCCGCCTGCATCCACGCTCCACACGCCGCACCTCCTCCCCACCTCATGCTCACCGCCCTCCCACATCCACGATTGGCAGTGACGCAGGGAGAAGGAGCAGCAGGTGTGGGGGGATGACAAATTGCCGATAGACAGGCCCTATCTCAGAAGCAAGTTGCTGGAAGACTGCTTAGGTAAGCCTGCACTCCCCTCCACATGGTGCTCTAGAATGTATTGCTGGAATTTGTATTCCTCTATAACTGATGGTACATTGTGCTGTATATTATACAGAGGACTACAAATCCCAGCAATAGTACATTATACACTGTATGTATAATGTGCTATTGCTGTGATTTGTTGTATCCCTCTATAGCTGGTGGTATTCTGCATTGCGCTGTATAGAGGACTACAAATCCCAACAATAATACATTATACAGTGGTGCAATGCCGAATACCACTAGCTATAGAGGACTACAAAACCCAGCAATACATTATACAGCAATGCAGAATACAACCAACTATTAATGTATTGCTGGCATTTGTTGTATTCCTATATAGCTGGTGGTATTCTGCATTGCGCTGTATATTATTGCTGGGATTTGTTGTACTCCTCTGTAGCTGGTGGTATTCTGTATTGTGCTGTATAATGTACTATTGCTGGGATTTTTAGTCCTCTATAGCCGGTGCCATTATGCATTGATTGCTGTATAATTTTACACTTCATTTCACTATATTGCACACGACACTTTTTTTTTTCTTATTTACTTCCACCGCTCAAAGCTTGCTCCTGTGATGGACTACAATCTCAATACAAACTAGAAGTCCCATCCCTGGAGCCATTTTTTAAAATGTATTTTATTTTTTATCTGATTAATCGAACTCAATAATCGGCTAACTAATCGATTTTGAAAATAATAGTTAGCTGCAGCTCTATACCATAGACCCAGTCTGACCAATTTTACTGTACACTGAGATTCGTACAGTGTACATTAGAAGCTGCAGCAAGTCACATAAAGCCTGCCTCTTTTTTTCTGGCTTGTGGACATCTAGCATCATCCAGCTTTTCCATCCCCAGCTTTACTATCCTTGACTTTTCTTATATTGTATCTTAAAATTTTTCAATCATGGAGACTCAGCATCATATGTGTGCATTACATAGGGTGGTCTGCATGCAAATGCAGTCTGCCTAGGAAAATCCACTCCTCCAGACTGACAGCCACCCATCAAGGGATGTTGATATTTGCATAATGCTTACCAGGAACCAACAGATTGTATGCATCAGGGCTTTATCTAGCCATAAATTATTAGATTTCTCTTGTTCATCCCCATGGGCTGAATGAGAAAAATCACTTGCTTCCCCCTATCACTCTAAACAGATAGGGTGGTGGAATCTTCCCTGCAGGCCAATGAATTCAGACAGGAGGCACCTGTGGCTGTAGGGATACCCAAACAGTGAACACATCATATTGGATGCAATCATTGTTTGTCTGACAATTTTCCAACTGGCTCCGTCGATTGTTCAAAAAACGTTTGTGGAGCTGGGAAGTGACGATAGGACCTCCCATGGCTTAAATTTCAGCCAATTCAACAAGGTACCAGCCAAAATGTGATCCATGTATGGCCAGCTCAATAGGAGTACTCAGGCAAGGTGCTGTGATATTTTCAGGGATCTATGTAGAGCACCAAGCCGACCCCTTCCACCAGCCTGCATTGCAAAGAGAAGCACAAAGACCCAGTGATGATGTCACTTAGTTTAAGATAAAGTAAGGAAAACAGAAAAATACAGGCAAAATGCAAGGAGATTAAACTTCAACTTTAAAGAACAAAACGTGTACAAACTGGCTTCACTCATTTTATTGATCAAGAAAATATATATAATATAAAGCACACATTTTCTTTTTTTAATAAAGATTATATCAGATCACACTGGCATTTTCAAAACAGGAGTCAATTGCAATCTAAATTTAAGATACCTAAATTAAGCTAAATATAAAGAGGCGATTCGCTTGTTTAACAAAATCAGACTCCTAACTCAGAATAAAAGCAGAAGTCTCAGTTAAATCTATGTGGACGCCACACACCATTATCAAGGTGCTTCAACAATTGTGGTTCTGCTCTAAACTAGGGGAGAATACTGAGGACACATAAAATTATTAATCACTTCTATTAGGGCCTACAAGAGCACCAAGGCAGCTGTAGAAGTGTATAGGACTCTTTAACTTGGCCTCTTTAACTTCATCCCATTGTTTATACTGTATAGGTGGATTAAACCCACACATGAAGATTGGATATACAGACCCTTATAAATATCTGATCATCAATTGGTCATAGTGGAAAATTCCATCTAAGTTTTGGGCACTATCCACAGAACCATATGAACATTCATGGTCTGGAATTAAACATGTTGGAATTGTTTCTTCTGAAGGATTAGAATCCCTCGGAACTTTAGATAGGAAGTCGGCAAATGTGTGTGCCAAATGTAGGAAGGAAAATTGAGTTATATTTTAAATGAATGATAAACACCTCAAGGTAAAGAAACTACATAACAGGGCCTATAATCAATGTACCCATGTTCTTAAAGCATACCTAAACCCAAAAATAAAAATGTAATATATTGCAGCTGACAAATTCTTGCATGTGGTAGCTGCATGGTTTTCTTTTTCCCTAGCTATTTTCCCTTTATTTTCACCCAGCTACCCTGCAAATAACACGCATACCATCTCTGGTTGGTTCACCCATTCACTGTATCTATGAAGGAAGCCATAGTTCTCAGAGGTCTAGATTTTAAATATATATTGCCTTTTTCATCTCCATTAGATAAGCAATGAGGGGATTAGCCGTTTACATAGGATAAGATTATTTTGCTATATGGTCAGCTCACAGGAAAAGACAAGGACACTGCATTTCTTGTAAGATGAATGGATATCTTCTGTACTTGCTGAACAACATTCTGAACTTTAAAAAGGAAACCAATGTAGCCACCCCATCTAAGGGCTGGTAAGCTGCAAGATATGAAAATGTTGTTTTGGGTTTATATTCATTTCAAGCACTTCAAGATTACAGATGTAAAAATAGAAGAGGGAGATTGAGTGCCATTTATGTCAAATGTTTTTTTTGTAAATCTGTTCCAGAGTCTCTTCCACTTGCAGTTTTTTTTTTTTTTTTTTTAA
>NW_017306444.1:893661-901210 GCF_000935625.1 Nanorana parkeri | reverse complement strand
GTCTTTGTGCATCTAAATGATGCAAACTGACTTAGTTACATATCTTTGCTCTATTTTCAGTGCGGATATATACAATGCTATACCAAAGTAGGGCTGCAACAACTAATCAACATAATCAATGATTGAAAAAGTTGTCAACTTTTTCAATCATCGATTAATCGGCTTCTGGTTAGTTGGCGCTGTTTATGGCTCCACACACGCTGCGCGCCGCACCTCCTCCCCACCTCTTGCTCGCCGCTGCCAGACCCGCCTGCATCCACGCTCCACACGCCGCACCTCCTCCCCACCTCATGCTCACCGCCCTCCCACATCCACGATTGGCAGTGACGCAGGGAGAAGGAGCAGCAGGTGTGGGGGGATGACAAATTGCCGATAGACAGGCCCTATCTCAGAAGCAAGTTGCTGGAAGACTGCTTAGGTAAGCCTGCACTCCCCTCCACATGGTGCTCTAGAATGTATTGCTGGAATTTGTATTCCTCTATAACTGATGGTACATTGTGCTGTATATTATACAGAGGACTACAAATCCCAGCAATAGTACATTATACACTGTATGTATAATGTGCTATTGCTGTGATTTGTTGTATCCCTCTATAGCTGGTGGTATTCTGCATTGCGCTGTATAGAGGACTACAAATCCCAACAATAATACATTATACAGTGGTGCAATGCCGAATACCACTAGCTATAGAGGACTACAAAACCCAGCAATACATTATACAGCAATGCAGAATACAACCAACTATTAATGTATTGCTGGCATTTGTTGTATTCCTATATAGCTGGTGGTATTCTGCATTGCGCTGTATATTATTGCTGGGATTTGTTGTACTCCTCTGTAGCTGGTGGTATTCTGTATTGTGCTGTATAATGTACTATTGCTGGGATTTTTAGTCCTCTATAGCCGGTGCCATTATGCATTGATTGCTGTATAATTTTACACTTCATTTCACTATATTGCACACGACACTTTTTTTTTTCTTATTTACTTCCACCGCTCAAAGCTTGCTCCTGTGATGGACTACAATCTCAATACAAACTAGAAGTCCCATCCCTGGAGCCATTTTTTAAAATGTATTTTATTTTTTATCTGATTAATCGAACTCAATAATCGGCTAACTAATCGATTTTGAAAATAATAGTTAGCTGCAGCTCTATACCATAGACCCAGTCTGACCAATTTTACTGTACACTGAGATTCGTACAGTGTACATTAGAAGCTGCAGCAAGTCACATAAAGCCTGCCTCTTTTTTTCTGGCTTGTGGACATCTAGCATCATCCAGCTTTTCCATCCCCAGCTTTACTATCCTTGACTTTTCTTATATTGTATCTTAAAATTTTTCAATCATGGAGACTCAGCATCATATGTGTGCATTACATAGGGTGGTCTGCATGCAAATGCAGTCTGCCTAGGAAAATCCACTCCTCCAGACTGACAGCCACCCATCAAGGGATGTTGATATTTGCATAATTTTTTTTCTGGCTTGTGGACATCTAGCATCATCCAGCTTTTCCATCCCCAGCTTTACTATCCTTGACTTTTCTTATATTGTATCTTAAAATTTTTCAATCATGGAGACTCAGCATCATATGTGTGCATTACATAGGGTGGTCTGCATGCAAATGCAGTCTGCCTAGGAAAATCCACTCCTCCAGACTGACAGCCACCCATCAAGGGATGTTGATATTTGCATAATGCTTACCAGGAACCAACAGATTGTATGCATCAGGGCTTTATCTAGCCATAAATTATTAGATTTCTCTTGTTCATCCCCATGGGCTGAATGAGAAAAATCACTTGCTTCCCCCTATCACTCTAAACAGATAGGGTGGTGGAATCTTCCCTGCAGGCCAATGAATTCAGACAGGAGGCACCTGTGGCTGTAGGGATACCCAAACAGTGAACACATCATATTGGATGCAATCATTGTTTGTCTGACAATTTTCCAACTGGCTCCGTCGATTGTTCAAAAAACGTTTGTGGAGCTGGGAAGTGACGATAGGACCTCCCATGGCTTAAATTTCAGCCAATTCAACAAGGTACCAGCCAAAATGTGATCCATGTATGGCCAGCTCAATAGGAGTACTCAGGCAAGGTGCTGTGATATTTTCAGGGATCTATGTAGAGCACCAAGCCGACCCCTTCCACCAGCCTGCATTGCAAAGAGAAGCACAAAGACCCAGTGATGATGTCACTTAGTTTAAGATAAAGTAAGGAAAACAGAAAAATACAGGCAAAATGCAAGGAGATTAAACTTCAACTTTAAAGAACAAAACGTGTACAAACTGGCTTCACTCATTTTATTGATCAAGAAAATATATATAATATAAAGCACACATTTTCTTTTTTTAATAAAGATTATATCAGATCACACTGGCATTTTCAAAACAGGAGTCAATTGCAATCTAAATTTAAGATACCTAAATTAAGCTAAATATAAAGAGGCGATTCGCTTGTTTAACAAAATCAGACTCCTAACTCAGAATAAAAGCAGAAGTCTCAGTTAAATCTATGTGGACGCCACACACCATTATCAAGGTGCTTCAACAATTGTGGTTCTGCTCTAAACTAGGGGAGAATACTGAGGACACATAAAATTATTAATCACTTCTATTAGGGCCTACAAGAGCACCAAGGCAGCTGTAGAAGTGTATAGGACTCTTTAACTTGGCCTCTTTAACTTCATCCCATTGTTTATACTGTATAGGTGGATTAAACCCACACATGAAGATTGGATATACAGACCCTTATAAATATCTGATCATCAATTGGTCATAGTGGAAAATTCCATCTAAGTTTTGGGCACTATCCACAGAACCATATGAACATTCATGGTCTGGAATTAAACATGTTGGAATTGTTTCTTCTGAAGGATTAGAATCCCTCGGAACTTTAGATAGGAAGTCGGCAAATGTGTGTGCCAAATGTAGGAAGGAAAATTGAGTTATATTTTAAATGAATGATAAACACCTCAAGGTAAAGAAACTACATAACAGGGCCTATAATCAATGTACCCATGTTCTTAAAGCATACCTAAACCCAAAAATAAAAATGTAATATATTGCAGCTGACAAATTCTTGCATGTGGTAGCTGCATGGTTTTCTTTTTCCCTAGCTATTTTCCCTTTATTTTCACCCAGCTACCCTGCAAATAACACGCATACCATCTCTGGTTGGTTCACCCATTCACTGTATCTATGAAGGAAGCCATAGTTCTCAGAGGTCTAGATTTTAAATATATATTGCCTTTTTCATCTCCATTAGATAAGCAATGAGGGGATTAGCCGTTTACATAGGATAAGATTATTTTGCTATATGGTCAGCTCACAGGAAAAGACAAGGACACTGCATTTCTTGTAAGATGAATGGATATCTTCTGTACTTGCTGAACAACATTCTGAACTTTAAAAAGGAAACCAATGTAGCCACCCCATCTAAGGGCTGGTAAGCTGCAAGATATGAAAATGTTGTTTTGGGTTTATATTCATTTCAAGCACTTCAAGATTACAGATGTAAAAATAGAAGAGGGAGATTGAGTGCCATTTATGTCAAATGTTTTTTTTGTAAATCTGTTCCAGAGTCTCTTCCACTTGCAGTTTTTTTTTTTTTTTTTTTAAGGCAGCTTACTTATACCTCTCGTCAGGTGTTATTTTAAAGTGAATCTTGGGACAGGCTGTTGGCAGGTAAGTAATTACATATTCTTAAAGGAATCCTTTGCCAAGTGAAGAACGGGAGGCTGCAATTGTAGACTACAAGAATACACTGTAAACGTTAGTCTCCTGGCTGTCATGTTTACTTTGACTCACTGACCCAAAGTGTACAGATAAGGACTTTGGACTCTACTCTGACTTTCTTGATGTGCTGATGTGATATTTATTCTATCAGTGACTCAGAAAGAAGGATTGTTATAACAGCCAATCACCTAAGCATTTTCAGAAGCAGGTTAGCTATGGCAGACACCATATAACTTTTAGGAAAGTGTTACTTTAACAAGCTACCTCGGTAGCTACAGATACTGTGGAGCAATTTATCCTCAAATATTCAAGTTGGCTCTTATAGCTTAGCCCACCGTGTTCCTCCCTCCTATGGCTGCTACTCTGCATCATTCCAGCCTTATCTCTAAGAATGGGTAAAAACAGAGTCACTGCTGGGAGCAGGGTGAGCTGAGCTGCTCAGAATGTCTTGAATTACTTTAGTGCTTCTGCTGTGAACTTTGTGGATGACTTGCTCCACAATGTCTGCAGCTACAGAGATCAGTGGTGATGTTTTTTAAAGCTCATTTAAAACACGTGAACAATAACCATAACGTAGCTAAATTAGTTCTTTAAGGACAAATATACGTTTATTTCAGCAGCTGAAGGAGCATCATGAAGCATCTAACCTACAGCCACCCTTCCAGAGAAAATCTGAGTTGTTTCTAAAGACACTGATACAAACACGGCAATGAAAAGTTACAATATTTTCAGGAACTTGCTGCAACAACTCTTACAAGAGATCTTCCTTAATGTTTGCTCCTAGTCTGTACATGTCTATTTCTATATGTCTGAGTGGACAGTTGCAAAACACAAATACAGTATTCTATAGGAAAAAATATTGATGCAGGTGGTGTCCGTTAGAAAATTTTCCTTCAAGAAGACTTTTTTTTTTTAAAACACAGCTCAACTTGTTCCCGAGTTGTAAAAAGTGTAAAAAAGATCAAGAAATGGTAGAAAGGGATGGGGTGAGGAGGTTCACAAAGTAAACTGGTTGTGAATGAAATGTTGTAGCTGGACAGAATAATATGGAAGATGAAAAACATTTAAGAATCCTTTGAAAGCCCATCTTCATCATCACTAATATGTGTTCTTTCTTCAGACACTCCACTTTCATCTATGTTCTCCAGCTCATCAGCCCTCTGGATTGCAAGGTCTTCCAGGTTCACGGTCGGAAGTGTGTTCTGCTCTGGATACACCCATGGCTTAAAATGTGGGTCATGTTTTCTCTTCCATTCAGGATACTTTAACCCAGCCTTATAGATTTTTTTCATGGCCTGTAAAAGGATTTAAAACATTAGGAGTAAACTTAGAAGGTCAGAGTTCTACCATGAAGTCATAACTTCATGAGGGATACTTTCTTGCTTAGGTGTCACAGAGAACAATTGGGCTTTTTTTTTTCTTCAATAGGCTTTGCACATTAAGTCTCTGTTCCCAACTTTGCAGTTTATGTGCCTTGCAATGTTCATCAAGGCGAGTGCACGGTTCTTAATGCTGCTCATACACATCTTAATAAACTCACATAAAAATGCAAACCAAAAACACCTGGGAAGGAGCAAACCGAGCTCCCCAGAACCCCCTTTTTAAGTTTTGCATATAGTAGAAAAGGGTTAAACTATGTTCAGGTGATCATTGTCATCAACACAAAAAAATAAAAAAAAGGGAAATCCTGAATTATAGAATGGCCATAAGACGAGCTTTCATAAAGGGACACAATGTTCTGGTGACAACTGCCCAAAATGTGAAGTTCCCTCACTTTGGGGAGATTCCCTCTCAAATCCTGTTGTATTGCTAGGGGAAGAAAGGGAAACCTCTCTAGCAAAACAAAAAAACCTGATGAGGTTTCAACGATGTCCTGCTCTATCCAAACTATACATACACTTCAATGAACAGTAAAGAGCTTCCAAACAAGCTCTCACTGACCTCTGTAGTTGCTGGCACCATGAAGAAGATCATGCTTAAAATTCTCAACAAAGACTCAGCTCTACTCCACTGATTTTCTCTGGCAGCATGGACATGGCACAAACAGCTGTTAAAAACTGACTAAAACATGACTTCAGAGTCTCTGTTGTAACATTTGAGAACTAACTACTCTACAATACCTGCAGCTGCAGAGGTCATTTAGGGGGTTTGTAATAAAGTCAGTTCATTTCTGGTTAAGAATATGTAAATTCTAACCACACAACAGTGGGCCATGCCTTGCTCTCTCAAGAAGCTCCCCATCACTTGTGTGCTAAAGCTCTGTCCACGTTGTCAGTGAGGGGAGTGGGCCACACCTCAGCTTTAATGATGATCTGTTTTGATGCCATATTGGCTTATTTAGTTGAACATGTTTTGTAATTGCAGTGTGCTTGACAGTCAAAATAGGCGGAGCTCTCTCCGGCTCCTCCATGGTACGGAGGGACAGGGACGTTCCGTGTGGGCAGCTTGCAAGGGTAGGAGTTACACATCAGCTAGTTAGACCCCACCGGAGTGACGCAACATATCCAACTCCTTCGTGTTAACATAGGTCTTCAATCGGAGGGGTGTGGTATTGACGAGGCTTATGAATTTCAAACAATGTTAGTTTGTTGCCAGTAGACTATGTTAATGCTCACAAATGATACGGGAATAACTATTTTTTGCCACTGTACAACACACTGATGTATGCAATGTACTGAGACAATAAACAAAGTATTTAAAAAAAGAATATGTAAATTCTTTAATGTCCATAGTTCCAGGGCACAAATGCATTGTACAGCTGAAATCAGGGCTAAACAAATAATCATCCTCATATTTTATTCCACGTGTGCAGTAATCCAACTCCTGTATTTTGCATCTGTGCATGTATTTGCTGCAGGGTAACTTGTATTCACCTCCCCACTAATCCCGTGTAATTTCCCGAAATCAGCTTTTAGTAGTGGGTACTTTTAGGGCCTGTTCCCTCTTTACTCCTCTCAGATTTAAACCATATGCACTTTGTGTGGTTTTCAGAGATTATATATATTATACACATTGAAGATACAACGAAGCAAGTGAAAATGTACAAAAACAAACACACTTCAATGAGCACACTACGAGTTATTTTAGACAAAATATAAAGATTTCAATATAAAGATTATTGCCCTGGGTTAGCACAACCTAGGAAGTACATTGTTTTCACTGAACGACTTGCATTGTGAGAAGGAGCATAATGATACACAATGAAGCACAATGATAGTGTAGCAAAGCAAATCAAAAAGCAGATCCTGCATGTGAATACAAGTGGGGCAAAAAAGTATTTAGTCAGCCACCAATTGTGCAAGTTCTCCCACTTAAAAAGAGGAGAGGCCTGTAATTGGCATCATAGGTAGACCTTAACTATGAGAGACAAAATGAGAAAACAAATCCAGACAAATCACATTGGCAGATTTGGAACGAATTTATTTGCAAATTATGGTGGAAAATAAGTATTTAGTCACCTACAAACAAGCAAGAGTTCTGGCTCTCACAGACCTGTACCTTCTGCTTTAAGAGGCTCCTCTGTCCTGCACTCATTACCTGTATCAATGGCACCTGTTTGAACTTGTTATCAGTATAAAAGACACATGTCCAGAACCTCAAACAGTCACACTCCAAACTCCACTATGGTGAAGACCAAAGAGCTGTCGAAGGACACCAGAAACAAAATTGTAGACCTGCACCAGGCTGGGAAGACTGAATCTGCAATAGGCAAGCAGCTTGGTGTGAACAAATCAACTGTGGGAGTAATAATTAGAAAATGGAAGACATACAAGACCACTGATAATCTCCCTCGATCTGGGGCTCCACGCAAGA
>NW_017306444.1:888604-893354 GCF_000935625.1 Nanorana parkeri | reverse complement strand
AGAGAGGCCTGTAATTGGCATCATAGGTAGACCTTAACTATGAGAGACAAAATGAGAAAACAAATCCAGACAAATCACATTGGCAGATTTGGAACGAATTTATTTGCAAATTATGGTGGAAAATAAGTATTTTTTTTTCCACCATAATTTGCAAATAAATTAGTTCCCAAATCAGCCAATGTGATTTGTCTGGATTTGTTTTCTCATTTTGTCTCTCATAGTTGAGGTCTGCCTATGATGCCAATTACAGGCCTCTCTCATCTTTTTTAAGTGGGAGAACTTCCACAATTGGTGGCTGGCTAAATACTTTTTTGCCCAACTGTATAAGACTGGCTATTTTTATACAACTACAAATTAGGAAAAAGGGTCTTAAAAAGGGCCTTCAGACTTGTCTGTTTTCATATAGTAAAACACATGAATATTACTTTATAATGGATTTCATGTAAAAATATTATTTCCTCGGTGTCTGGTTCACATACAAAATAAAACATTAACATTTATTAGGATTAAAAGACCATGGGACTGAATTATAATGAGTTTGCAGCACATTACTGCCACTAGATGGAGCTGATGAACTTGGGAAATTCCTATGCTCATTGGCTCCATCTAGTGGCAATAAAATTCTGCAAACGCCTTAAGAATTATTTGAAATATTTAACATTATTTAAATTAAACAAAAATGGTCTTAAAATGTAGTATACATACGTTTTTGTGCATTGCTACCCTCTCTTATGGGTAAGGAAATGTGTTTTGGCATAGTAAAAGCTGCTGTGTACTAATATAAGTTTTCATCTCTGACCTCTGAATTTGCCCGGGTCCTTTAGTTTACCTGCTGTGGCGACGGTATAAGTTGAAACATGCAGATCACAGTACATACTGTATGTTGCCTGCACAGCATCATATGAAGATGAATATATAATGAATGTATATATACGAATGTCACAAGTAACTGTAATGTTTTAGGTATAAGTGACTATGTACAAAGTAAACACACTAAAATATCCAAGAAAGCCATAACTAATAAAAACGGTAATAGTGCGGAATATGTGCCTACAAATACCAAAGTTGAGTTTATGTCACTCCCTTCCCACCATTTTTTCTCATTTAAATCAGTTATTTAATTTAGTTACCCCATATATGTGGATCTGATCTAATATTTGTTGAGCAGGGATAATACACAGATTTAACAGGAGGATTTCGTATTTATTTGCTACTTTTGAATAATATTGTTGGCATATTTATTAGCAAATGTATCATCTTCAGTGTTTACGTTACACTTACCTTTGGAGCCACAAACTGAGATACTTTATTTACAACCCACTTTGGTAATGAGCCTTCAAAAAAATAAACAAAAATAGTCAAAAGTTACAGTAGCAATGCATTATACTGATGTAACCACCATGATACACATTCTAGTTACAGAGCATGCAAATAGTGCCATCTAATGGTCAAAATTCCTAAGTGCAGTATGCACAGTATTTACAGAGTTCTTATGAAACATCAGAAATGTTATATATTCGTGTTTGCATTATATGAATAAACTCTTTTATCCCAGAATGGCATTTTTTTTAAATTAAAAAAAATGCACAAAAAACAAATAAACCCTCAACAATGTATAGTTATAGGGCCATGTGCATGCAAACTCTCCTGTATGCTGACTTCCAAGTCATGTGCTTTTTAGCACCAGGCATGTACTTTAAGAGAGCGGTTATAAAATAGCCTTCCTCAAAAAAAACACCAGCCCAGTGGATTATGCGGGCATATACTGCAAAATGGCTCATGCAAACTCAAACTGGAAAAACATTCACCATGGCACAAAAAAACAAATAAAATTTAGATCATTTACATTTTTGTTTTTAGAAAATGAAGATAGAACTTCCCTCCCTTATTCACCAATTCATTTAAAACAGCAACAATAAGATGGGTCTTAAAACATCCAAAACACCCTTTCCTGCTCCCTGCTTTTCTCAACTCTTGCTCTCATACCACATCATGGGGCTGCTTATATGATTATAGCAGGCAGACCCTCCCACTTAGCAGTTCTTAGAATAGCCTGTCACTATTTGCTGGAAAAAAAAAACAGGATAGAACTTGGAATAAGATTTATTAAAATAACAGCAAAGACTAACTGACATGAACCTTCTTTTCCCTCAAAATGTTTCACCTTGTGCCATGCATATAAGCCCCCTTGTACTCCCTACCGCCAGCTATGGTGCAGAACTGTCTGATCCCTATTGTTTCATGCACCTCCCCTGGAATTACCTACATACTGTGAAGGGCATACAGGCCATTTCAACTAGGACGGGGGAGCTCACATGCTTATTGCCCTATTTTGAGGATACTAGTCCCATCCAAATGGTGTGTTAGGATGATATCCTTCGCAGGGGGAAGTATGGGGCCACACATCCTTTTGAGTTAGGAAAACAAAGTTCAAATACTAGTGGGGGACGACTGGGTTTGTGAAAAAAAACACCTTCTGACCTGCAAATCCGCCCAACCAGATTAAATCTCAAACCCAGTGGATCAATTTCTAATGATTATCATTGTTAACAGTACTTAGATAATTAGATGGATTCGAAAGCGGATATATAGTGTTCTGGAATTACCTTTGGGGTCGACTTGTGTAAGGTAATAGAGAACGCAGCTGTTTTCCCCATTGGCTTTAATGAGATATCCAGTCTGCAAGGAAACTGCTCTCACAAAGTCCTTGCGAGGAGGATGTTTCTACAAAACAGAAAATGTTTGAGTTACAGTTAGTCGGGCATCCAAGATGTTTTAAATATTAGCAGTAATATGTGTGATTTTTTTCAGGCTGTATTCTGTAACTCCTAAGGGCTAATAAGCGTGCAGGTGAATGGTCTGCCTACGGACATGTTTTGAGGCTCCTGTTACATATATAGTATGAAGAGCTCTTAAAGGAAATGTAAACCCAATCACCTAAATATCATATAAAACCTTTACATGTTATTGCTATTTCAAAAGTTTTTTTTCTTTTTTTTTTAAATCTGCAACTTTCATTAAAATTATACACTGTACAACATTGGAAGAACCAAGTGTTTTGTTTTGTTTATTTGGGCAAAAATGACATGCAAAATGTCTTTACCAAATAAACTTTTGTCCCACGCTTCTTGTAATTATTATTTTCGAACGTGCATCCCAATTCATTCTCCGCATGCCAAGAATAGAATCGGGCAACAAGGATAATGTTACTTGTGTGCATGCATAGGAGATACATGGTCAGTGGCCACCCAATGGCCAAAGAGAAGAGTAACAGGACCCAAAAAAAGTGGTGGGGGAGATGGAAGTGGTTTCAAATGAAGCAGCAACTGGGGCCCCGACATGTCACCACTGGAGGAGGCCACATAGAGAGGGTAGAGTGCCATAATGTGCAAGTACTACTGTAAATACATGCACATTAATGGCAAAAGTCCACCCACACACAGCAGAATGTATTTCCACTTTTTGTTCAGTTATACTATGACAGGGGTTCATGTGTGGATTTTTGAATGGCAACCCAGAAGGTCTATGAATTGTGAATCTCATTTTAACATATCTAATTCCTTGCTGGTGATCCTAGGGCCAATGACAGAACAGCGTTTCCAAGCCACAGATTTGAACTCCTGCCACAAGACACCATGTTATTTGGAATGAATTCTTATGGCACAGTGAACCTGGCACAGAACATCTGTGCTCAGTGCTTAAAATAATGTACGTTTCACTATAACTACCAACAAGTATTATCTACCCCTAACCATTATGGTCAGTCTTGTGCTGGCAATACACATGCTAGTTTCCAGGTAATTTCTACACTTTCAACCAACATTCAACTGTAAAAAGGAAACAAACTGATCAAGGCAAACTATCATTAGGAGTTCAGATTGTTTCAGAGTTTATACAGAATTTCTGTCATCAAAAGCTGGATGATCGTTGTTAACGGTACCTGGAAACCATAACCTTTTAACCTTCTAACTCTCAACTTGCCCATAACCCAAAATTAACCTCCAATGTAATTATATTTTTTTCTGGCAACTGCAACCATTCTTGCATCACAAAAATGACCATATGGATAAATACACTAGCAACAGTTTCTACTGGAACCTCAGAACTAGGGATGCATTGGTACCGGTATTTTGGTGCCGAGTACCGATCATTTTTTTCCGTTAATCGCCGATAACAATTACCGAGTAACGGAAGTCCATTCAGGAAGCCAGGTGGCGTGTAATGACTCGCCACCCGGCTTCCCGATTAGCCGGGAAGCTGGGCAGCATGTAAAGACTCGCCACCCGGCTTCCCGATTAACAAGAAAGTCCGCTATTACCTTGGTATGTCCAGCTTGTCAGCCCCGGGGCCTCTCCAGCGAGAACACGGCCTTTCTCCGGTACCCAGCCAGAGCCGTCTAGCCAGCCAATCAGGAAGCCGGGCACCGTGTAATGACGCGACGCCCTGCTTTCTGATTGTCCTGGGAGGCCGGCTCCATGCTCCCTCGTCATGAGATGACAAGGGAGCATGAAGCCAGCTTGAAGCCAGAAATACTAAGGTAAGGTAACCTTACATCACTAGGACAAGGGAGCACGAAGCCAGCTTCCTGATTGACCAGCTTCCCGACCAATCAAGAAGCCAGGCAGCGCGTCATTACACACTGCCCGGCTGATTGGCTGGGATGTCGGCCCCATGCTCTCTCATCACAAGTGACGAGAGAGCATGGGGCCGCTTCCCGGCCAATTAGGGAACCGGGCAGCGTGTAATGACG
>NW_017306444.1:884871-887528 GCF_000935625.1 Nanorana parkeri | reverse complement strand
GATTGGCTGGGAAGTCGGCCCCATGCTCTCTCATCACAAGTGACGAGAGAGCATGGGGCCGCTTCCCGGCCAATCAGGGAACCGGGCAGCGTGTAATGACGCGCTGCCCGGCTTCCTGATACCGGAAGTACTCGTGCTAGGCATCGGAACATTTGGATACTCGGAATCGGCACAGATATCGATACTGGTGTCGGGGAAACGCTACTTAAAACCATTGTTGGTAGGTTGCCTTGAACTAGTCAGTTGTTTCTGCAAAGAAAAGATCAAAATAAATTAAATGCGGGAACCCCTGGAGAGGTTTTTAAAAAAAAATTATTGCTCTGTGTCCCCATTGAGAAGATTTGTTCCCATGTCTTTTGGAGGCAGCAAATGATGGAAAAACTCATCAATACATTTTTTTTTTTTAGAAAAACAGGGAAGGGTTCTCATCTTTTTAATGTTCATATTACTGTTTGTGACACCACTCAACTTATTTCCTGTCCTGCTGTCATAGGTAGTTAAAAGGACAGGTTGTGAGATGAAATCTCCCCAGTGGCATTACAGACAGTGATAAATAGATTTAGTCCTTCCAAATGTATCCAAAACAAAGTAGTGTGTGGGGATGGGCAATAACTTCAAACAATAATATATAATTTGACCTATTTGGCTGATCCTTACATCATGCTGCAAAAGTACTCATGCTCAGCTCTAAACAAGTTTGTCATGGTTGTGCAAAGAAATAACAGTGGCATAATAGCCCCCTTTGCCCAGGCCAGTTGAATACTAGATTTCCAGCATTAACTGGGTTTGCCCCAGAGCAGGGGCCTGTCAAAGGATATCTGTATAAGAATTTCTAAACCAAATAACGTGGGTCACCCGGCCTTTTATAGGGGCTCTTTTGTAGTTCGGATATAGCTTAGACACACACACACGGTAATTGTAAAATGTACAAGTGTAGTTATTCCAAACCAGCAAGACAGAAAACGAATTCAAAGACTCACCGGATGCTTTACTGAATAATTGATTATCATATAGTCATTACCAAGGGGTAACCAGGACCGTAAGGTTACAAAGTCTCTGTTCTTAAGGGGACTTGTACATTTCCCTGTAACAGAAGAACAGTTAGTTATTGAGGCTCAAAATCAAAATGTGCAAATGATACAGATCACAAAGGCTCATTATGTGGCACACTATTAAATACTACCTGATAATTCTCATAGATTAAAGGGTTTAAAATGACCTTTGCTGCCAAAAGCAAGTCTGTGAAATGCCAGTAACCTTCGTAACCTCTCAATAGTAGTAACCTTTTGCGAAAACTGAAATATGCAGTAGTCCACGGCACCTAGGAATTTTAGATTGTTCATGTCATACTACGTTGGATTGATCCGCGTTTGCTGTGGTTTAGTGCACATAATTGCCCTTTTCCCCATCAGCAAAAAAGCGATCATGTAGGATCTGTAATTCTAAAGTTCAGAATAAAAGTATATATTACACTTGAATAATCTATCTTTTAGGCCTAAGGGGCCATTCGCACCATGTCCAGACCAGAACTGGATGCGTTTGTGGGTTTTTTTTTATGTGTTTTTTTTTGTCTCAATTGGATTTCTAGTGCATTCTGGTGCATTTGCATGTTTGAAAAAACGGTGCATTCAGTAATTTTTTTTTATATTCTGGAACTGCACACAGTGGTGTTAACTAGCCTCAATTTTAACCATAGGAATGAGCGGGGAATGCGTTTTTGGACCAGACAAAAAAAATGTTTTAGTCTGGATCTGGTCTGGAGATGGCGTGAACAAGCACTAATTATAGTATATAGAAAGTAAGACTGTTTAGGGTGATTTTCAATTATGAAATAATCACAAGTGATTTAAAGTAGGATTAAAGGCAGTTTTTTTTTACCTTAATGCATTCTCTGCATTAAGGTAACAAATGCCCAGTAGCTTTTTCTGACCCCCTCCCCCCCCATTTACTTGTGCACACCGCGGTCCCTGAAGCGATCCTCCGTTCCCCGAATTTCCTGGACAGAGGAGCCATATGCTCCTTCTGCTGCCAAACTATTGGGAGGAGATTAGGGGCGTGGCCTGCCCCACACTGTGTGCATGTCTATCGACGCACACAGCTACTTGCGGACACGACCGGGAACGTGCACGCACAGGTGTCTCTACAGCAGCAGCTTAGCTGATGGAGACACCCATGCAGGGGGCAGGAGGGAGAGGGAAGCAGAGACCCACTAGAGAATGAGGAATTAAAACCTTAAATAAAAAATAAAAAGCAGCAAGGATCTGCCTCCCATGTGGGCTTTCCAAGCATACTAAAAACAAAAAAAGCTAAAAGGTTTAATATCACTTTAAAGAAGAAGAACGAAACGTTTCAGTTAAACCACAAGTCCTTTTACCCACCCACCAGCTTGTGCCACAACAGAAATATCTAAACCAGAATCTTTTCCTGCACACACCCTAAAAGGTGCCCATACACTGCTCCATTCTCGTACGAGAATCGGGCGAAATCCCGCGATCGTACGAGAATCGAGCAGTGTGAACTAAAGGTGCCCATATACTGCTCGATTCTCGTACGAGAATCGGGCGAAATCCCGCAATCGTACGAGAATCGAGCAGTGTGAACTAAGACGTGCGACCGTTTCTACTGTACGGTCGCACGTCTTTTGTCGCGCCAACATG
>NW_017306444.1:865283-884597 GCF_000935625.1 Nanorana parkeri | reverse complement strand
CTTTTGTCGAGCCAACATGTTCGAAAACCCGCCGAGAATCGTACGATTCTCAGCGGGTTTCCAGCCTGCTCGCCCGATAGCTGCGGAGCGGGCCGGTGTGCGCCCCGGCCCGTTCTGCATTGCCGTCATCGGAAGCCCGCCCCTCAGCGGGGCGGGCTTTCGGTGATCGCAAGTACGATCTGCCCGTCCAAGGTGGGCAGATCGTACGGGCTTTCAAGAAGCATACGACCATCGCAAGACAAAAGTCTTGCGATGGTCGTAAGGTGTATGGGCACCTTTAATCTCCCTTTATTTCAATGGAGTGGTCATCTATTACAAGGGGGGTGGTCTCTCCCTAGAAATTAAGAGATTCTTTCACTCATGTTCAGAAGAGTCTAGACATGAGGCTTAATCGCTTAGGCGTGGGTGCTCCACACAGTGGAACACACCCAAAGCAATTGGGAGGCCTTGGAAAATACAAAATAAAAGGGGTATCAACACACATTGTACAGTCCAAAGTAGTTTTTAATGACAAAAGACAAACAGAATAAAAGAACTAATGCTGCAGACTGCAAAACCTCTTACGACTGAATGTGACCCTAAACAAGGTAGCAGCTTGGAATAAATTATTTGTTATACTGGCCATATCCCCCATCAGACACTAGTAGTGCCCCTAGTTAAGATTTTGCCTTGCTGGAAGGCCTTGTCCAGAGAAAACGGTGTTGCAGGAGGTGTGCCTTTAAAGAGTATCCAGATCTGGAAATCTTCTGCGTTTGAGGTAAGTTGGTGTAACAGCTCAACTGGTAAGGCAATTTCACTGCATACTACTGAGGAAAGAGATGGACTCCTCTTACAGGGTCACAAGTCTTAAGTAGGAAAAAAAAAAGGCTGCACCTACACAGTCAGACTTGAATTGTTGCTGCTCTTACTAATAAATCTACAAAACCATTAAAGTTACTTGTGCCCAACTTATTTAACCCACTATAAAAGAAGGATCCATCTTTGAGTGAATACACCCAGAAGCTGAAGAGTGGTTAGTAAACTGTGGCATTCAGAGATTTTGCCTGTAAAACCTCTTTGGGGGTTATCCCACATCACCTAGGGAGTGGTGCTCAAAAGGAAATCGTAAATGTTGCCTGTATGTTCCTAATTTTTTTCTCTTATTTTATTAACCTACAGTGATAAAAACAACAACAGTAATCTGGTTGGTGTGTATAATACAAAGATTGCTCATCACAGATTTGTAATATTTTTTAGGAGTCTCAAATGGGGCATCTGATAACTGTAGCATGGCAACTACATGGTCATTATTTTCAGGTGGTACAAGTATGCTAATCATATAAAAAAATATTTTCATAGAGCTTAGATGTAAAAAAATAGATCATCATATCTGCCCAAAATGTGCTGTACACATAAGGCATTTATGGAGTCCTGCCCAAATATATAGAGTGTGTCTTACATGAGTAGTATCCAACATCTGCATTCACTGTAAGCCGTCCTATGTCAAAGGTGTCTATCATGTTCGTGTCCCATTTCCTACGATAGCTGGTGTCATGCAGAACATCATAGAGAACCTCGGCAGAGACATCCTTGCACATAATACGCATCTGAGGAACAGAGAAAAAAACCCAAAGAAATGAGGGGTCAAGCAATAGAAATCCCCAAATCAACTCAAATGTGAATAGCCAAGCTTCCTCATTAAATAACCTGATTAAATAACTCAAACATCCTCCATCAAGGGCTCAAAATATTGAAGAAGTCAAGGATATCAGTTCAGCAGCAAAAATTTTAGAAGAGATCAGCAACGGCAGTCTTAGTTTTTCTTATGATTGGTCCCCTTTAAATTGCAATTAGCATTGAATTCAGCATTCTCAGCTGTATGCCTTAGAAAGGAGAGATTAAGCAATGGCTTTATCAAAGGCTACCAATTACATTTCAGCTGATCTTTCAGCAAAACATTGGGTACCACCTGATGGACTTGAAGCTTTCATAACCCTTCCTGCCTCCTGCACATTTCTATTGACTAGTGAGGCTGCCCATCATTGTCATAGTAATGTATGGGTGCAAAGCTTGGAAGGTCAAATACTGACACTACCCAGAGGTGTCAGGGCTTTGTCTGCGTGAATGGCCAGAGAGAGAGAAGTTTGGAGGCTGCTGTAGGTATGTGCAGACACCTCTAGGAGCCTGCATTTCCTTCCCCCCTCTATCAACAGAGTCTCTTTAAAGCAGATCTAAAGCTTAAATGGACTCCCTAAATGTTTCCATCAGACATATCTTGCACTATTTCTAGTTGGTGTGGTGACATCACTGGTCCTTCCTCTTGCTCTGGGAGGTGGGCAGTCCTTACCCCTTCACTTAACAGGGATCACCTAATGACATGCGAGTGCAGTCAGTGCAGCAGTAGCCTGAGCCCAGTGCGGTGGAATGATTTACCCCATCCTAAGGGTGTGTGTCCATTATATCCTGGGCTTGGGAAAACGGAACAAATCATGCTCACCATCAGTTTTTTTTTGGGGGGGGGGGAAGGGCGCTAGACTGATGGCAAATATGCAGTAAAAGCTTCTTTGATTTAGGACTCCTGAGCATATTATTTATTTACTTAAACTTAAAATGTGCGGCAAAGCTAAAGCCATGAACCAAAAGAAACTGAAAACAAATCGACATCTTTTACATACTGTGGATGAAAGCCTTATGTAATAGAGAATAGTTTCCTTGCTTTAGATGAACAACGGAAAACATCACAAATTGAAATTACAGCGTCACAGCTGGTGATATTAGCCGATATTTGCTCAGCTTCAGTTAAAAATGACAATTTAAATTTTGCATCACTGGTTTCTGCAAAGTAATTTTAAACATGATCCTCACACTGCAGATGCTCCTTTCTCAGTTACTAAGCAGGGTTACAGTTATATAATATTCAAATAAAAGGGGAATTCCAACTTACAGTATACGGGCATAGTTGCATATCATGTGGGAGTATTGGCCCCCATTGTTTTATCTGTGATGTTTAGTACAAAAAATGTGAATTTGATCCATCGTAACTGATTTGGCATGGTGGTCAAGAACCTGCCTGTATGTACTCGGGGCGCTGTGCTCCTATGGCTGTCAGCATGTAATTTTGGTAGCATTCATACTACACCACCCAGGCAGCCCAATTAAAATGAATGGGCTGCAACACATCAAGGCAAAAAATTAAAAAAATAGGGCTTGTACCATTTTATAGCTGGCCACTACACCTTGTCGCACATGTGCTATGTGGTGTACAGCAGTGTGTTGCAGTTCGGGTGTTCCGTTGTTCAAAATGAATGGCACTGAAATGCACATATGGTGCATTACAGCAAAAGACTAGCGTTAAGAAGCCCTAAAGGAACCTTTTCCTAAATAACATCAAGACTGCCTTTGCCAACATTTAATTCTGAAAATACTACTTGGTTGTCACACTGACCCTTGCCTTTAATACATTGAGACACTTATCCACATGCAGATAGAGATTTTTGTCTTTACAACTGTGCAGTGATTCTTTGCTACTAGCATTAATTGCCTCCTACTCTTCTCAGAGTGACATTTGGGAGGGGAGAGGACACTCTTGAAGGTGCCTGGGAAGAAGTAGCTCGCATTAGAGATTTAATTAAACTTTGGATTGATGATCTACAAATTCCATTAATTGCCACATCATAGAAGGAGTTCCTCTGCAACCATTTTGTTCGTGCATTTGGAACATAGCAGTTTGAATAAGATTGCAAATTTTTTTCTAATCTTAACCTCCTACCCAGCCCTAGGAAGATTTTGAAGATTTACTTTTCCAAGAGAAAAATAGTAAATAAAGAAAAGGAGTATATTCTCCGACAGGAAGCAGTGGAGAGAGGAGAATACCCATAGCTGGCCATATGCCTCCTTAGTGTCATTGGTCTCCTGATAGGCAGCTGCGCGAGCATTCCCATCCATCCTGTAGCAACACCAGCAGTGGACTGGGCCAGAATCCTTTAAAAATAGACCAAGGACCTCACAGAGAATCAGGAATCCCTTTGCTTCTCATCACCCACCTCTCCTTTTACTACCGGTACAGCCACATGCAGAATGGTTCATCACTTCAGAAAAACCCAAAAAGTAAATATTTACCATGGGAGAAGGAAAAAAAACAAAAACTCCCGAAACTTTTGCCAGACCGGAAGTGCCACAAACGTTCCACACTGGACCCAGAACCAGAAGTCCTCAGGGAACCACAAGGAACGCCACATGTTGCACTCTGGAGGAGAAGGACCAGCCCATCTGAAAAATGCTGCAAGGCAAAGGCTGCCTGCCCCCTGCAGAATTTACACCTTGGAACTGGCAGGGAACTCCAGAGCTCCCTGCAACCATGCACTCCCATACCCTCCCTTCCACCTCTAACCCCAGAAACCTTCCTCAAAACCTGCTCCCATTAGAGGGAAGACGTCATGAGCCTGAGAAGAAACTACTGCAAAAGGAGCCTACAGGAACCTCCAACTGAGGTTCTATGTCAATACTCTGGATCTGGTTCTGTGAGGGATAGGAATACAACCAAGTTTAATCCACATTTATTTACTCAACTTTTTTCCTAATCACTAAAAGGATCTTGTTTAGTTTTAAATTGTTCTGTGATTTTGGCGATAAAGACTGTGGTCAGCTCTATATGGATTTTGGAGCCTAGGTCCTGACAAGCATGTTGATACCTAGCACGGCACAGTACTCGATTTTTTTTCAAAATCAGGATTTAAAAAAAACAACTTTATAAACAATTTGTGAAACCCGACAAAAACAAACATAGACCAACCACCAAGACAGTAATACAAAACAAATGCAAAAAAAAACAGTGCGGGCATACCTGAAAAGAAAATAAAGAAACAAATAATTAACCGTGGGACTAAAAAGAACCAAAAAGATGAACAGATAAAATTCTCAGCTACCAAATATCCTGAAACACGTACACAGTCGTGGCAAGGAACAGAAGGAAAAGGGCAGGAGAAAAGTATAAAACCTGAACACCTTTTGGGGGGAAGCAATCAAGGAAACATCAGTTGCAGGTCTACGATCAAGCCACCTGTCCCAGATCAAATGAAATTTAGCTTCAGTGCCTCAATGCAGATAGGTCACTTGATTATTAACCCTTTATATAAAGCACCTTCAATGCCTTGATGGAAATGAATCATTGAGACACACCCCTAATAAAACCCAGCCTTTAATTAGCAAATAAGATAGGTGAACATAGATTATGCCACAATACAACTGTCTGTGGGTTAAGAAAAAAAACAAAAAACCACAACACGTAAAAAAAATAAAAATCGAAATTACCAACCACTTTCATTTAAAGCGCAAAAATAGCTGTGGTCTAGGAGTGGTTAATGGTCATTTTAACTAGAACCTTGAAACTGACCCCATGGGAGCCTAGCCAGCTCAAATCTAATCCCCACTGGGCAGCAATCTCTTCTGCAATAACCCATGCTGCTCTGAACAATGTGACTACACTGACTGTTCTAGTTGTTCATCTGGGGGCAGAACAAACCAGCATTGTTTTTTTTTCCTAATTGGCAGACATTAAAACATTGTATGTAGACATTTGTTTATACTGCATTGTCCACGTTTGTTTTCATCTAGTTGCTGCACCATCAATCTGATCATGTAAATTTATACAACCTTACTAGTAATGTTCTCACGCTCACTTCGTAAAAGCAACATAACATGTTAATTGACAACTGGTAATACCGAGGTGTCTGAGCCAGCTTTGGCAGACAAGATACTCTCTGGGGCGAGAATTATTGATCAGATGAATGTCCTAGTCCGATTGCCTTTCATTACTTCGAAATAATGTTGGTGCTGTTGACAGATGTGACATTTCAGTTAAAGCAGGAGTGTATTTATTGTTTGATGGCAGATAATGCTACAGGAAAATGTCAATTATTTCAAGCAATAGATTGCATAATCTAAAAAGGGTAAATGCAATGTGAAGGCCTGAAATCATGCTGGGACCAGCGGTTCCTTGAACTGGAGTATTTATAAGACTGATAGGAATGGAGATGCAGAACATTATTTAAAATTGAGGCCTTATGTTTATTGGTAAAGGATGGACACAATCCTAAAATGGTTATATAGGTAAAAGTTGTTCAAAAGCCTTAAATGGTTATATAGATGTTTTAGAGACTAAGTCATTATTATTGTGACATTTGGAAAAATGTATGAATGAAGGGCAGGAACCTGGAAATGCCTGCATATACCTCAAATATTCTTCCCAAGCATGCAGAGAGCAAGGAAAGCTAGGGCACCCTTGAACGCAAATTCCAAACTCAGCTTGGAAAAAATTAGGCCTTAGTCTACCTCTCTTGTTCGTGTTTATTGGTCCAATTGATGGCTGCCCACAGATCAACAGCAGTATAGAAGGGGATAGAATGAATTGAAATTTTATAATGGAGCACCCTGGCTTTGACTCCCGGGTCAAGGAAAACAAAGCTGCAGGTATGTGCAGGTATCCCCAGTCACGTTGGTGTTATTTATAACACCATATCAGGAAGAACAGGATAATGACAGGTTTACTTCAAAGAATTATTAAGAATAGTTATCATGGTACTTTTCCCATTATGCAGGAGCCACTTACCAGGAGAAATGGGAACAGAAAACCCCCTCCCCCCTCAATCTTAGCTTGATGAATGGTGAATGGCCATTAATGAATAGCTTGATGAATGGCCTGGTTTTGATGTCTGAGCCAGTCCGCCTTGAATTTTCCACCGTAAAAAAGAAACTCTCACCACTCTCGCATAACTACAATATATATTGATAATCAGATAATATATCTGATGGCCAAATATTGTTGTCTTGGTTCCCCCTGTAAAATTATGCGTTTGATGTCCACTGCCTTTTTTCATCATCTGCCCCAAAGATTCTACTCCCCTTATGTGCTTTTCTAAGGAAGGAACTGCAAATTAGGGAACTCCCAAACACAACGCAGACAGCTGTAGGTCTCCTCCAGAGGAAAGGAGTCCTTCCCGGGAGAAGGATTTGCAGCAAGTATCGTGATACGACATTGTTCCAAGAAGCTCCCATGTGGGAGTGTATATTGAGAAGCTGCAGGTCTAGTGTGAGAATTGGAGTGGGCAACTGGATGGAGAGAAGCAGGATACTTTGCAGAGTTTGTGTGGAGGCAAAAAACACAAAAATTATGTTCATAGTGCACTCAGAGCTAATGCAAAATATTGGCCACCTGAAATAATTTCAAATATGAAAATAATTTATGCAATTGATAATTTCAAATAAATAACATTCCCTCTCATTTTTCCTGAGGAGCGGCTCCTGGATAATGGAAAGGTATTGAAATCACATCGCTCAGCTGAAGCTCCTGGAATCAAAGCTAGCTCTAGGGCAGGTCACTGCACAGGTTTAAGGTTTGTACACATGTTGCTTATTTTATGCTACTAATGTGTTTGGAAAAATTTGGAATGCAGTGCTTGAGTTTTTCATAGGATAGGATGAGACAAGTATGTAATGTTACATTTGCCATGCATCAGGTTGCATTCTTGTAAAAGCAATGTAATTTTTACTGAAATTTTAGCGAACGCTAAAATGTTTTCTTTTAAAAATATTAATCTCTAGTCACATACCCACTCTCATTCTCTCATGTTGCTCTCAAAATATATAAGAAAGCATCAGCTATGAAGAAAAGAATGGTTTTCTACCCAGAAAGTTTCCCAGGAGACATGAACGTCTTCAGTGCCAAGTATAAATTGTGTGTGTGCACTTTTCATAATTCTTCTTGAAACCAAATTCAGAAAAAGCTAGCTAGCTATAGTTAGCCCCACACTGGGTCATATTCCGGTCATACACTCAGCCAGTTTTTCTTGAGCTCTTTCGTCACAGCAAGTGTCTTAGCTCTGCTGTAACTAGAAACCATTACCTAGTAACCCAAACTGATCCCCGGTATCGGGTGTACAGAGAAGAGGTGCATTATTCATGGTTCCCTCCTCCCATGTGTGTCTGTATTCCTCTGTGCAGGAAATGACAGCTTCCGCAATGAATGGAATGTCAGTGGCCCTTCATTAGGGTCACCTCAATATTTAATGAACCCCCAGCTCTGATGCTGAGTAATTAGAGAAGTGCCCTTTATTTTGCCTGCGCTTGCTTTGTTTTGATTATTTGGCACTCCTATTAATGCAGCAGTTTAATCTCAGTGGGTGAGCAGGGATGGAAACAGTTTGAATATCAGATGCCTGCAGAGTCAGTTTAAGCATACATTATAGAGTTCCTGAGCTCATGACGGTCCCTGCGGTCAGGCACGACTTTAGATTTTTAAATCAACAAACAATAGGTCACTATAAACAAAAGGAAAAAACAAAACATTACGAAACCTTAAAACAATAAGAATACCAACACCAGCAAATGAATCAAAATACACACAGTAAACTATGCTGCTATATTTAGATATAACTGATATTACGCCTGCGCTTGACAGAGAGAGTGCGAGAGAGCGATGTTGTAAAAAACCCCAGCCTCTGTCTCAGGTTTTTATTGCGGTCTTTGTCAATGCAGGAGAGATTCACCTGTTGTCCTGATGACTTTTTTTTTTTTTAGACTGAGATCATCTGTAGGAATGACATTTCAACAACAAGAGCAATCAAATAATGGTTACTAAACCCCTTACAAAATATGCAATTGGAAAAGTCTGTCTTTTGGTCAATGACATCACCCAGGGTTCCCTGTATGGGCGGGTTACAAACATTAGCCAGGTATGTGTAATTTTCTAGCGATAGTGCTACCATGGAAAAAGACAGACTTGTGGCTAATGTTTGTTTATATACACATCGGTCAGAGGTTTGGGCAGGTGAACTGGCTAAATATGGCTAGTTTGTTTGTCCGTTCACCAAACAGGCTGGGTTCAGGTCAACCCATGTTCAACCTGAACCAGAAGCTCACCCCTAGAAGCGAGGAATGTGCTATCCAACATACCCAAAAGTGTTGGGTAGCAGCACTGACCATAACACATGAAGAGGGTTCTTCCTCCTCTTTCACAGTGTATTCTTATATGTTACTCCTACCACCTATCTATTGACAGGGTCACTTGAAGCTGGATGCTATGCAAACTAAATACAAACAGTTAAAATACATATATAGGAGCTTTTTCACCAGACAATCCATTTGTAATTTTGGCAACTCCACTTCATTAGCAGTACAAGTACGTCAAAAAACGCCCCATCTTTTTTTTCTCAGAACATACAGTCAATGATTTCTAAGGAACTGCATTAACTGGCATTTTATTTCTATATATCAACCTGGATTTCAGCTTCAAAAATACTTTTATATGTCCTCTTCCTTTGAAGGGATTTTTAGAAAAGCACATTTTCCAGCATTTAGCATGGAGGGACCCATACCTCCCAAATCCCTTTGTAACCAAAAGAAGGTCTCCCACTGCTTTGTTGTAGTGCTTGATAGATTGAGAGGTACAACAAAACAGAGAATGTTATTTTATCAGCACAATACCAGATTTCATCAACAAATAGAAAAATCTCAAAACTAAAGCTCTATATTCAGGTTAAACTCTCTTCAAAATCATGCACACCCATTTCATGTGTGTAGGTAAAACAGTCCAGTTATTTCTAATGGTCTCCTGATGCATATCCGTGAACAATACATCTGACCCTTCAATGTATCACAATGGTAAATGTGGATACACAGGCATTGTGTTGTGCTGTCTCAGCCAAAAATGGATCAGGATCTTTTTGGTGTTTTGACCATTCATAAGAGGCCCACAGAGATTGAAGTGGCATTAAAGCACATGTTCATTAGGTGTGAAAGGACCCTTACAGTATACAGTATTCTTGGAAATCCCCTTTAAGATTGTATATGCTGGGGGTTGTGATGTGTCCGATACAAAAATAGAACCCGAGTAAATAAAAAAAATTGCACCCTTTTTTTTTTGGTTGGGGGGGGGGGGGGGGGTGGGGTGTTGAAGCTTCTTTGAGTATAGATCTAGGTTTATCCCATATATGTTTAACTTTAGACAAAAAATGTTTGGGTTAAAAACAATTAGGGAAAATTTTAATTTGGGAATTTTGCATAGGCTTGTAAAAAAAATCATCATGAATCAGCTGTCAGATTCTTACATTTCCGTCCTCCACTGAGAAACCTCTTCAAGGGGAACTGCATCTTGTCATCTCATTATCTTTCATTCATAATTGATTGGAACACAAAACGACTCTTGCAGTCTCTTGCTCCGCCATTTACAGCCAAGAGGAAACAAACTCTGCAGCTTTATGTAGATACAGAGACTAGGTGAAGTACATCATCATCTATTAACCCCTTGTTGGTTAAACTGTGCTGCAGATAAAAGAAGAAGCCAACAGTATATAGTGAACATCCCTGAGAAATGATTGCCATGGACATGTAGAGCTACTGCTTTCGGAACCATAGTACTACATAAAGCTGAACTATTGGTTCAGCACATTATCCATAAAATTTTTCACAATCTACTAAGCATTGCAAAGTTACTTGTCTTAAGCTGGCCATACTCTAGATAACAATGTGATCTTTTAAGCATTCACACATGAGCGTTCACAGGCGATTTTGGTGCATCGTTATTTTCGTTTCCAGTTTTAATTATTCTGTGTCTATGAGGACAATAAAGTCTTATTCTGTTTGAAAAATAGCTTGTGCGCCTTTTTGAGCTTCAGACACCGAGCTACAGGTGAATAGGCACAATTTAAAAGCTTTGGATTTCAGTTGTTGAGTGTTTGGGGCCTTAAGCTACAAAATGCTCAGGTGTGAATCGGTGCTTAGGCAAAAGTTATTTGCATGTATTTTTTGCCGACAAAAACAATTTGTCTTAGCAAATTGTTGGGTGTACACTGACTATGGCACAGATGCAGTGCACTGTATACTCTAGGCCAGCGGTGGCGAACCTATGGCACGCGTGCCAGAGTGGGCACGTGGGGCCCCCTCTGCTGGCACGCGAGCCCAGGTCCGCATTACCAAAGGGACGCAGCGATAGCGGACTATTTTACCATTTTCGGCTGCCGCGGAGGAACACGGAGAGCAGCTCACAGTACTCCTATTTGTGATGGGGATGGGAGAAAGATCTCCCCCAGAGGGTTCACAAACAGCTGGAAAGATAGTGTCTGCCACTCTGCATCCAAAAACAAGCAATCAAAATCAACATAAAAAAGAGGCTTCAGAAGAACTAGATCTCTGCCTATAGTACCACGAGCAGTGGGACTTCTGTTCTCCAGTTGCATAACCAAACGAGTCTCAATTAAATGGGTGTTTACCTGTGGGTCCATGCAGAAGTAGAACAAAAAAAAAAAAACACCACAGAAGTTTTGGGTTTCATGACCCTTATGCCCTTGCAGATGTAAAGCATTTTTTGGTATAGAAGATTAGTTAAAACGAATGAAGCTTGTTGTAAGCTTTTGGGTCACATTTTTCCATTAAAGCCTACAGTAGTTTAGCCTACTGTCCCTAACTAAAATATGTCACCGTTACTATAAGTGTGCACATAATGTAACTGACTGATGTTATGTTTTTCCAGATGTCACCAGCAGATGGGAACTCAGGTCCCGGTGTCGGCCATAGGAGCACCCTAGGGGGTTGGTTTACCCCTTAAAAAGATAAAAAGTTAGTAACAGTAGGAAGTAATTTTGTTTTATTACAGGAATTGATATAGTGCTAATAATTTAAGCAGAGCATTACTTACTGCACATTTACATCAGTCCTTGTCCTCAAGGAGCTTACAATCTAAAGTTCCTATCTCATATGCATAGACAATCTAGGGCCAATTTAGACAACTAACCTACCAGCATTTTGACTACGTCTTTCAAGAGGAACAGCTTGCATTAGAAAACTTTAGCAGCCCTTTCCATTTTACACTTCAGTAACGTTCTGCTGACTGGGCACCAGCACTCCTTTTCCTTTTGTAAAAAATGACTGGACTTGTTTTCAATTAGAAGAATTTTCTGCCAGTGCATGCAGTTCTTTGGCTTCCGAGAGCCAACAGATCTTCTCCAACACGTACAGAATTAGACACTGGGGAAAAAAGGTTTTGTTCCATTCTGGAATTAAGTCCTAAGTGCCCCAGAGCAACTTCCAGACAGAGAGCCAAAGGAATAACAATAATAGCCCAGCAACAGTCTCTTCATTTTAGAAATAAATGGTAGGAAATCCCAAGGATATCCAATTTCAGGACATCTAGTTTTGAAATATATTGAATGTAATAAATCAATAACTGTCTCACTGCTTAAAGGGACAAAAATCAAACATTTAAATTGACCTGGTAGACATAGCCCACCAGCTGATGGTCTAAAAAGGAACATACAAACTATTGCAGTTCCTATGCCTTTCTTTGGACATTTAACTACTTTTAGTGTACCAGGGGCACATGTGACATTGTCCTGGGGCTGTACCTTTGCTTATATTCCCATAGCATAGGAATCACAACCATGCATCTTTCTGCCACACTAACACTAACTCTTTTGCCCTTCAGCAGTGGAGGAGCGTTCCGAGAGCAGTACACCCCTGCCCCCCCCCCCACCACCCAAAAAAAGAAGGACCACCACACTAGTGCATTGGAAATTATCTCTTTAGCACATCCAGCACCCAATACAAGATGCCAGCATAAGGGGTACATTTCTGCGCAAACTGCCTGCTTTTACTACTTGAGACAAGTAGGTTGCCACTTTTCCCCCTAGTAAGCTAGTAAAGAACCAATATGGCCTCTTTACCTACTCACCAGTCTACTTATATGAAAAGTAGGAGCAGCAGTCTACTACTTTCACGCTTTTGATTGAGTTTTCAGTACCATCATACAAGTGCTATGGCCATTACTGTTGGGCCCTATAAGGCAACTACAGACTTTGGTTAAATGCTTAAAGCCCAAATCTGGGCAGAACATTAACTCTTCCTTCTAACTGATGACCTGCATAAAATAAATAAATTGCATTTTTACTTACCTAAAGCTACGATCTCCTATTTACATGATGATCCTTTTTTGGTGTCTGCATCACTGCCTGTGTGATATGGACAATTCCTATTAGCTGTCCAGCTTCAGGGTCCTAATCTGATCCAGAATTAGCATAATGTCAACACAAGGGGACTGCTGTGGAATGGCTGGCATGGGCCAGCCATTTTGCAGTGTTTGATTAGCAGTGCCCAAACCCAAAATGGTACCAGAGAGGGACCAAGATTGCAGATTAGTAAATAAAAACATGCAGGATGGTTTAGAGGAAGATGGTTCATATGCCTGAAATTGGTCTGTAAGTTTCCAAGATGGTATTAGAAGTGTTAGGCTAGAAGCTTAAAAAAAAGAACTCTGGGCCTTTCAAAAAGGTAACCCTTCTGGTGGGGCTACCCCAGACTGCAAGGGTTAGGTGATTTCTTTGGTCTAGGGGCTGGAATAAGGAAGATAAACTGCCCTGATATTCTGTCTCATCACGGCTGTGACTGCTCACCTGCCCCCCACAGTTGTGCAATGTCCCTTAGCATCCTCACGTCTAATACAAGTCAATGGACTTGTATTAGACATGACAACTTCAGTGGCACTGGCTTTAACCCTGCAGCCTATTTGACTGTATAAAAGTTTAAAAGTGAAAACATGCTTAACCACCTTAGTATCGGAGCATTTCCCCCCCATTTTACACACACACACACACGTTAACAATCTGAATTTTTTTGATCAAAAATTACTTTAAACCCCCAAATAATTACATATGTTCTGAAGTGAAGTATGGCCCTAGAATTCACTCCGACGTTCACGGCGATACCAAACATCTGTGGTGAAAGCATTGTTTATGTACAACTGCATAGACTAAGCATGTGTGTTTATTTGCATGCAGATGGGAGCAGCGGGGTTGGTTTTCATTTTTTTTTTCATTTTTCTTTAACACATTCAACATTTTTTTTCCACTTAACTCTATTGCTATAACAAATGGGGATAATAAGCCCCTATGTTATAGTGTTTAGAGGCAGCAGATTCTCTTTATGGAGACATCAGGGGTCTACCATGACAGGGGGTGGTGGCGTGTGCAGGACGGGTACCTTCAGAGGCGTGTACAAGTGATTGGCGGCTCTACAACTATGCAGAACACTCATACTTGAAAACCTTCTGCCTGCTGAAAAAAGAATTACACCAAGATCATGGCTGCAACAGCATCTTGGTATAACCACTTCAAGACCAGGATGTATGAGTATGTCATAGGGCCCTGAAGTGGTTAAGTAACATCAACCTAGTCTTTGGTGCAACAGGAGTTCAGATCACTTGAAGAGCAAGTCCAAACTGATGTGGCAAGAATTGTCAATGGCCCTGAGTGACTGAGGAATGTAACACTATTATAGTAGGAATGATTGATAATGACTCTGGGAAGTTTAGCTATATGTGAATACCCCAGTCCTACAGATGTGTATTCCTACAACTGCACAGCAGACCATTTACAACATGACCATATATGACAGGGCATCATAAGACATCCTGGAATACCCTTGGCCATTAGTATTATACAGGATTGATATAGCGCCAACAGTTTGTGCAGTGCAATATAAGGAAGACATTACAATTACAATACAATTCAAGACAAGATAAGGATTTAAGGCTTATTATGCCTTTGCATTCCCATCTGACTGTTTTCTGTCAAATGTGCCGATTTCCATTACTACTTAGCACAGACAGGAGATTATTAGCGGTCTTGTAAAGGACTTTTGGATTCTGGGGAAAGGGAGGATTCATTCTCCCAAACAGTTTAGGGTTTGTCAGACCTCACCATTATCCTAGGTATCACTCAAAATCCAAACGTTCTGCATTATTCAATAGCTAGCGTGGTTCAATACTCTAATACTGCTTTATTTTCTTATTAAAATAATTAAAAAAATGTTTTTTCCAAACAGCTCTAAGTCATGAAGACTGTGCCAGCTAAAATGTTTAATCTTTTCTTTGTTGGGCACCAAGATTCAGAATACTATGGGAATGTACATAATGAACATGTCTCATGATTGGTATTCTTTCACCAATACCCTAACTATACAAAAATGCATAATTATAAAACTAATATAGAACATGTCCTGAGGTAGTACAAAAATCTGTACATCTTAGAAAATAAAGAGGCTTTTCTAATTAAATTCGAAGCAAAGTGTATTTTACAAAAATAGCTCACAGGCAGATTATTACTGCAAGTCTCTTCTGCCAAAAAAGGTTCTATTTGCCTGTCAACAATTTTTTTTTCTGTGCACTGAGCCATGGTTGAACAGCTCAGTGCATTGACCTGGCATGCCGAGATGAAACAATTCACATGCGCATGTATGGGAGTTCCATCACGCCGGCTGGTCAACCAAGAGGCCAAAAGGAGGAGGAGGCTGCCACTGCCGAAATTTTTATTGAAAAATTTGAGAGTCATTGACCTGGAGCAGGAATGCAAATTAGAATGCAGATAGAACAATTATGTCTGCATAGATGTTCCAAGACAATATCACAAAACTACTAAAGCCACTGGCTCAGCATGAGTGTACAGAAACTGGCATTTTCAGAAGGAGGCCTGCAATGTCAGCCTCCACATAACTGCTTCAGGTCAGCAATTCAGAATATATTAAAAAAATGGGGTTACTATCTCTAGCACAAGGGAGATAATTAGGTTTGGGGGTAGTCAGCAGGCAGGATCATGGCACAGATTAGTGTCTACATGTCACACGGGGTGAACACCTTGTCTTTTTGGATGTGCTGTACTTCAGCTCCTGAAACAGAAAACTGCTAGTGTATGCCAACAAAACACAAGCGGATGGGCTATGAACTTTCATGCACACCTGAGTGCAGGTGGACCCTTAAAACAAGAGCTGCATGCAGAGTCTCAGTTGAAGTTTGCCAGGTTTTGACAAGGCTGAACGCTCCTATGAAGGTTGACCATATTTCACGGTTATAGTTCAAAGTATTAAAAAAATTGCATGCCATTAAAAATTGTACCCAGAGCCTGAACCATAATCAAGGAAAAAATGTCTCTACAATGTTTGGCCCTGCTCTCAAAAAGCTGGTGGGACTTCGTCCAACTTCAGATTGGCAGATATGATCTTCCTGCCCCTTCCATTGATTTGCAACTTGCAGAAGGACTATAAAAATGCTGTACATGTACAGAGTCACTTATGAGCAAAACACTCAGACAGAACGGTTTCCTCTTGTGGAGCTCCATAGACTAGTACATCATTTCCTCTACAAAAAAACAGTGAAACACCAGGGGCTACAAACACCAGTGAAGATTGGTACTAGTAAATCAGGATTAACAAGGTTAAAAGGATAAAAGGTTTCTCTAATCACCTATTGCATTTACTTTGCAATTATTTCAGTTTCCTGTTGTGCAGTTGCAGAACACACCTTTGTCAGCCAGCCTTTCTAACCGTTATTACCGTATTTTTCGCTCCATAAGACGCACTTTTTTCCCCCCAAAAGGAGGGGGAAAATGTGCCTGCGTCTTATGGAGCGAATCCCGACGCCCGAGACATGCAGTTTCGGGCGCCGGGCAAGTAGTAGGAGCCACTGCTCGTTTAATACGAGTGATCTAATGAGATCACTCGTATTAAAACCGAGCAGCGGCGACGATCGAGATCACCATAGAGCAGACGAAGAACGGACTTTCTTCGTCTGCTCTGTGTGATCACTGAGACCGTGGCGCTGTAATCACAGCGCCACCTGTCTCTGCGGTCACTAACTGCAGCTTCTGTCACAGCTTCTATCATAGAAGCTGTGTCAGAAGCTACAGTCTGTCGAGTGCTCCATAAGGCGCGCCGGACCTCCCTGCGTCCTATGTTCCGGTGCGTCTTATGGACCGCAAAATACAGTATTTAAGTCTCTAGCACAACCAGTAAGAGCACCTTTTACAGGGGAATAACATATGGCTCAGTGGCAGGGAAGTCTAGTTTTCTATTAATATTGAATTGACTCAGGGGCGGAACTAGAAATCACAGGGCCCCATAGCAAAATTTTGAATGCCCTCCACAAAAACAGTACCTACCTCCAGAACATGTTCCCATCATGCCTGCGCTGTCTCCATCACTTCAGCTCTGCTCCTGCTGGCTCTGACGTCAGAGCTGAATAAGAGATCACTTAGCCACTCACTGCTGCAAAGCCCACCACAGACCAAGCACAGCCCACTTGACACCCTGTAGAGCCCACCTGAAACTCCACACAGTCCATCTGAGTGACCCTTTGAAGCCCATTATAGACCCCGCACAGCCCATCTGGGACCATGCACATCCTACCTGAGACCCCGCACAACCCACCTCAAACCCCACACATACCAAGGACCCCACACAGCCCACCTGACACACCACACAGTACACCATAGACCCTGCACAGCCCACCATAGAGACTCTGCACAGCCCACCTGAGAGTGACCCTGCCAAGCTCACATAGAACCTGCTCAGCCCACCTGAGACTCACTATGGTGGGCTCCCTTTCCCTGTACATGCAGCTCCTCTTACCTGTCAGCTCCGAGCTGCTGGGCCCTGGCCTCCTCCACCGCCGCCTGACCATTAAGACTGGCATTTTCTACTCCTACTGGCCACATTCTGGTCCCCTTAAATGCTTAAGGACTGGCCCTTTGTTAAGAAAGTTTGGGGACCCCTGCTGTACATGCATAATGGTGTAAAACAGTTAATGAATGCTATTTACAAATCAGATTGTCATGTAATATCAAATTAGCCAAACAAAAGTGTATAAAGCAGGAGTTGCCCTTTAAAAAAAAGCAGAAAAGGCTTATCATGTAAAGCTATAATAACACAAGCTGGTAAAGTTACCTCAACAGCAATGTATAATAATCTATCATGCATGACAACTACTAAGTATATTGTGACAGGACCCATGTACACTATATCAGTGTATACACAATGATAAAATACAGATGTATATTTAAAGGTCCATACAGTTTACATCCCCGGCATGCCAATATCAGGCTCTTTACAGCAGAAAAGGTGTCTGCAGAGTTCTGTCTTTGTTCATAGTGCTATATGCTATGCTGGAAGAGACACTTGTACAATGTGTGTGTACAGAGATGGGATGCTTTAGCAGAGCAGGCCTAGGATCTTTTAACTGAAATCTTGATTGTATATTGAAATGGCATGTACTGTATTATTGTGACTAGCCTTCAGATACAATGGAATGCCCCCCCTGGTACAGCTGACACTCACCTGGCACTGTGAGCATCCCCTCTTGCTTTTGGCTGTTTGTATGCTGAGCTCAGGCTCCAGTGTTCCCTCCTCTATATCAATGGCACTGTGAGCTTTGTGCGGCTAGCACCGAGTGCAGCCAGCAGGGGGCGTGGTGGAAGCAGCCAGTACGGACACAAAGGCGAAGCTCGTCCCGGCTTCTTCTAGGTTTTAGTTCTTTGGTGCTTCTTAAAGAGGATGACCATTCCATCTGGCATCATGTACAAATGGTTTGGATCTGAATCTAGTGATGAAGGGCAACTCTATATGTGTAAGGTGCTCCCCCATAAATTCACCCTTTTACAAAATACTTATTTTATATATTTATATTTCTCCTATATAATATAATCCTACCATGGCTTGTGTCCATTACTTTTTACAAGAAAAAAAACAAACCCACACCTTTATACAATTATGCAAACTCCTGCTAAATGCATTAAATTAATGCAAGTATTTATTGTAAAAATCAATGTTGACTGGCTTTGGTTGGCATTATTCTACAGGCCACAGGGACTAGTACAAATGCATAATTTATTGTAAATTGCATGTTTATTCAAGCACTTTTTAAAATTTATGTACTTCTTCTGCAGCAAAAAAATACTCTGCCAAAAAAGGATAGCGTTTTTTTCTTAATAGATAATGACAGGGACCTTTTGCCAACAAATGTTTACATGGAGCTAGAAAAACGTGTTTCTAGTTTAGATGAAGAGCAGCATTTGCTGCCTTCATTATAGGAAAAAATATTTGATAGTTAATGATCCATATAATTTAATATCAAAATGTTCTGAGACAAAGTAAAACAGAAATATGTAGGTGGCTGAAGGTCTGTAGCTGTCATGTACACTACTATTAGGCTGTATGCACAATTACAAATAAGCAGGGCAGCAATTAGAAATGTTTGGGCCCCTTACACAGCTGTAGGCCTGGGCCCACAGCCCCCCTACAAACACTGCACAGTGTTCAATCCACTGGCTGTCCAATCGAGTCTGCCCACTGGTCATGCCTCTGGGTCCTTCAGAGCACCCACTTTTAATTTTAACACTATTGCAACTTTATATGAAATTGAAATGTGTATTCCGACGCACAGGTGACACCGACTCTGCTGGGGTGACACTGACCGTTCTGGAATGACACCACATGCACATTTTAAAAGTCCCCCTACCTAAT
>NW_017306444.1:818303-865218 GCF_000935625.1 Nanorana parkeri | reverse complement strand
GCCCCCATGCCCCCCCCCCCCCCCCATGACCCCAGTTCAGCCACATTGGCTTTAAGCCTGTACCTGTTGGCTGCTACCCCAGCATTGGGCCCCTGTTCAGTTCCAGTACTAGCCTTCCCAATTCTCTGAACTACAGAAACCCTCACACTATGCAATAGAGAAGAGGAGGGGGGGTTTGTAGTCCAAATCAGGCATGTGCAGCCTAGGGGGATAGGGGGACAAAACTTTCTTCCACCATACACCAGTTCATTGCCGATTTGAACAAGCTCTTCAGTTAAGATTTTCTATCCAATAGGGAATGTACAACAGGATTAGCAACACAAAGCGCACAGTTCACCCGTCATGCATCCTTGTAATCTACATTCGGTACACGAATAACCCTCTTTTGGAGTGATGGTCTCAAAAAATGCAGAACTAGCACACAATGCTTTTCCAAAGAAAATTCTGCATGTATCTGTACAAAAAACACTGACACCTTTCTGCCTTACTCTGCCTTACTCTGCCTTAGTCACAGCAATGTGGAATAATTGAAAGAGTAGTGTGTGCTGGTTCTGCAGTTACATAGCGGGATTATTTTTTCTAGAAGGAATACCATGAAAAATCTACCTTGAATTCCGCCAGAAAAATAGCAGGGCACATCCTGACATATGACTGTGCCTAAGCATTCCTGTTCTGTAGCCTAATAGCTGTATATCTGCAGTGCAAGATCATCTAAGCTTCTTGTTCTGCCTTACAGGTATTAGATTTATTGCCTTGCTTACCTGCCTTCTGAAAATTGGCCACATGATGGTGCAAAGCGAACATCTCTCTATTTACAGTGATCTCAGACTACCTTTCCTTTAAAAAAGTTCCCAGCAATCTTCAGCCCAAGAAGAGAACAAGTGCATTCTAGGAACTCAGACTTCATCTTGGAACGCAGGACAGGAGGATCAAGTGCCATCTGGAGCATGTTTGGAGTAGTTGCCCAGATTCCCCATACAGCAGCATCGCTGGCAGGGACGGCTTGTTTCTTTTTATTATTTGTAAGCCATCGCTTTATTTACATATTCATATGCTGATTGTATGTTTTCCCACCAGTTTCACCCACCCTGTTTTGTGAATAAAGCTTCAAGATTTCATCCAGTCTGGCTTATTGCAGAATAGGAGAGTTTAGCTACATGTCGAGCTATAAGCAGGCCACTGGGTAACGTGTAGCGAGGACAGGACACTTCTGCTGCCTCTGCTAATCTACAGGGAACCTACAGGCAATATTGGTAACTAGTATTGTATGCACTTTCACAGAACAAGTCCTCTAAGACATTTTTAAAATTATTTAGACCATAAAAAACTGCATCTTTGCCCTGTTTAGCTATATTAAACAAAGCTTGATTGGACTATATTATTTTAGTTTCTAAGGTATTTAATTGATGTAATTTAATGTGAACTGGTGATATTTCTAATCAGGTAACTAATCCTAATATACAATCTACACAGCAAAGAGAGGAAGCCTTGTGTGTAGTTAAAGTGGTGACCTAAGTGCTATGAAAAGCTGAGTACTCTCTCCCTAGGTGACAGAGTTTGGTTTTGGAAATGTCAATCACCAAGCATTAGCACCATAACATGGATGGAAAGGGAGCAAGTCATGTGCCCTTTTTATGCAGAAAAAGTAGGAATTTCTTCTCCTTCCTGGTGTAGCCCCTATATAGATGATGAATATATGTGCTATTGTATAGATCAGTAATTCTGGCTGCAAACAGTTATTTGCCTCTGTGTGAGACGAAGAGAGACAGATTTATGGGGATTGCAGTGCAGAGCAGAGATAGATACACACCGCTGAGAGGACTTTGAGAGCTGCAACTCCCAGGATACTGTGCGGGGGAGAGGAGGATGGCTTTGGACTAACTGAAAAGTTTTTTGGACTCTGGTCCTCTATGACAGCGCTCTTCCAGGGTTTTTTTTGTGATGGAGAGAGGAGGGTCCCGAAAAAAGGGAGGGGGGTTGTATTCTTGAAGGTTATTGTTTTCAGGGCTGTGGGGTATGCACTGGGGGGAGGGAGAAAGGGAGAGAAGAAGGGTGTGCTGCTTTAGTTAAGTGTGGACCGGGGTGTCCAACTATTGAAAAACCGAGCAAAAAGACAGTCTAAAGCGCTACTACCAATAGTGTTCAGAGTTTGCAGGGTGTTGAGGCCTGAATGGCTTGAGGTGTAAGGGATGCAAGTAGTGAAATCCTCCGTTGGGTGTCAAAAGTGGTAAAGAAAAAAAAAAGAAAGAAATGACAATTGAGACATGGGTGATGTTACCATGTGTAAAGCGTGTAGTAACTCACCATGAGGTTTTCATGGACGTGCTGTCATCGACGTTGGGATCTATGTAGGGGACGATAGATTGGAGGTCGTCTTGCGGTTTCTTCTATGTTGATTGTAGTGTCACGACTTGCTGATCCTGGCAGTGTGCTGGTAGGCAGCGGCGCGGGGCTGGAGAGGTGACAGTCTCTTCCGCTGGTCCCGGGGGGGTGAAGATGTCCGGTCGGTTGTTGGATGGGGGGGGCGCTGGTTAGATTCCTCGAGGGTGGTGGTGTCAGAGATTTGCTCGGGATGTGGGCGGAAGTTTCGCTCGTTCGCTTGTCGAGGGGCAGGCGCCGCAAATGCCGGTCTGCCAGGATCAGCAAGTCGTGACACTACAATCAACATAGAAGAAACCGCAGGGCGACCTCCAATCAATCATCCCCTACATAGATCCTGACGTCGATGACAGCACGTCCATGAAAACCTCATGGTGAGTTACTACACGCTTTAGACATGGTAACATCACCCATGTCTCAATTGCCATTTCTTTTTTTTTTCTTTACCACTTTGACACCCAACGGAGGATTTTACTACTCGCATCCCTTACACCTCAAGCCATTCAGGCCTGGCTTTGGACTAAGGAGGCTGAGCGCGCGCAGTCTGGGACCGGGATCTGAAGTGAGTGGATCGATATAGAACGGGGCGAGTTGGCACTGCCTGCGACCGAGTGCGTGATCGCTCGATAGATTGAGAGACTCAGACTCTGTGCTGCCGTGTTGGAGAGACATTCTGTTCGTCTGTGAGACGAAGGGACTGAGATCGGGTGCCTGAATGTGGGCCGAGTCCAGCGGCGGGGACATTGCGGCCTGGCCGGAGGAGCTGATCCAGCCTGGGAGTGATCTAGGCAGCCCAGCAGAGCGAACAGAATCGAGTGGAGATCGTTACCGGAAGCCCAAGATGACCCTAGACGTGCAGTGAGGTGTTCCAAGAAACCCTAGACGAGCGGTGATGAGCTGCAAAGGACCCTAGATGACAATCTCTTTCCTGTCGTTTTTGCCGGAAGAGAGACATATATACAACTGTGGGAAGACATCATCCTGTGCAGAACTACCCTGGGAGTGGTGAGAGGCCAATGTCCAATGCGACTATGTACTTTTACACAGCGGCTACACAGTATGGGCCCCAACGCTGGCTAGCCTAGGACATTACTACTGGCCAGTAGTCTAGTGGGGTGTGATCTCCCATAGGGAGGTGTTGTTGTTGGAGTTCTCTACATTTATATCTGCTCCCGAGTACAGTCTGACATCACAGGAGTCTGCATAAGCCATACATAGCCGCAGTCACTGGGTGTCAGAGTGCATTGATTTAGCACATATTGTATAGTGTGGTATTGTTACATTATTAAGAGACTATTTTGTGTTATTCAGCCATTAAATCCTTTACAAAAAAAAACTCTACAAAAAAGGTGTGTTGGCGAGCTGTGGATCCACCAATTGGGCGGTGCATTGGTGCAGGGGGGACGGAAAGACCAGTTACTACCAGCGGCTCCTACGGAGGGGAGGGGGGGGGGGGGATAGCGCTACACTGATTTGGAAGGAGATCAAGATAGTGGGAGTATGTGCAGCTGGAGAAGACAGCATGTAAAAAACACTTTAAAGTCAACCTGCGTCCATACTATGCACAACGTATTTATATATTCTATAAAAGCAGTAAAAAGGAACTTCAAATGTCCCTAAAAAAAAAAACTAAAAAAAAAACTAGGCTTTTTGAAAAATGAATCTTCAAAATGAACAAATAACGCACAGAAATTACATTTGTTGCCTTTTACTTTCTATGGAGAGACTCCTGGCAGCCTCTTAGCCCTCTAATGTAAACACATGCCAGGTGGTTTTTAATTCAGCTGTGTAACACCCTTTTCATTGAATGGGATGCCCAAAACACCAAAAAAGGTGCATGCACTGTTTTTTATAACAGCTCAACGCAACCCATGTTAGTGCATTACAGTGTACTACAACAAACGTGTTGGCAAGGCTCATAGTGGTTCCTTTAAAAATGACTAGCACTGCAGCACACTGTGTTTTTTGCCTGTTGAGCTAATGCATGCAGCAACGCCTGTATTGACGTAACACAAAAGTGTGAACCCAGCCTTAGAGTCTTTGTTGTAAGACAACAAAGTACATGCAGCTACTGTAGAGGTAAATGATGGCTTGTTTTAAAGCTCTTCTCATTAAGAATATGTAAATAATAACCCATAATCTGGACACAGGTACACCAAGTTAAAAAAATAAAAGGGGGCTCGTAAAAAGGGCTTGTTTACACCTTGCCTGGACCAGAAAGTTTTTTTGTCTGCACCTGAAATGCATCATAATGTATTCCTATGGTATTTTTGGGCTCTGTTCAGACCAATGCAGTACGTTATGGTGTGGGGGGAAAAATGCTTCATGCACTATTTTCTCTTGTCTTGACCGCACAACGCATGTAAACACATCAAAACCACATGCAAATGCACCTGAAAGCACATTTTAAGCTAATTTAAAAAATGCACTGAAAGGCGTCAAAAACGCACTGCACCACATTTGCAGATCTGCTTCCAATCTGCTTCAGACATGGTGTGAACAAGCCCCAAATGTTGTAAAGGGCCTTTCAAGCAACCCTTAAAATGTGTGTTAGGAAAGAGTGTACTGAAGAGCAATGCACAGTCCTGTGTTGGTTGTGCAGTTTGCTGCAGAGACCTGAAAGTTACATGAGCTTGGGTCCACTGAGCATTCACCTTCAGTGGTTTGAGGCCCAGAAGCACTAGAAGCTATCCACATCCAGCATCCATGTGCACACAGATGTTAGAGTCCTCTTCTCTGCTCCCCTTTCTCACCTCTTAGAACACACTCCCAAAGATCCATCACCACATCCAGGGCCAACTAATCTTGCTTCTCCTATTAGCCCACCTGGCTGACATAAGCAGCATGTTCTGCCATTGTATAGTCAAAGGGATTGCAGGGAGAACCTATGTAGCCAGCCCCTAACATTCAGTTAATTGCGTATTTTCTTACAGTTGCTTTTGCACTGCAAACTGATAGCTTTGGCACATTTGTATGATGATCAAGATAACCTAATATAAATAGGAATTCCCAGTCCTGTCTAGTAAGAATAGTCACCAGTTTAGTTTTCATTTTCAACAAGCTGATGCATAGGGTTCGATTTCCTAAAAGATGTTCACTTTGCAAGAAAATGATCCCTTAGCTTAGTGAATGTGGTAAAAATCCACTTTGCACAGATTACCCAATCAAAAATATATACATCATTCACATTGGATAGAAATCACCTGATTAAGCTAAGGGAAAATTCGCTTGCAAAGTGAAAATTCTATTGCATAGTGAACAGCCTCTTTAGTAAATCATATAATATTGAAAATGATGATGTCCCAAACCAATTTTATTACATTTTGTATAAGCTTCATTAGTGATAAGCCATACTTTCAATGAATAATAAAAACTACAGATTTTAGCAAAGGAACCTGTAACAAAGCTCTGACAGCTAGTTGTTAATGACTCATAAAATATAACACTATATTACAAGGCAATGCTTCGGCTCTGCAGTAAAACCTTTTAAAAGATGCTATCCACTGTTCAAGAAAAATTAATACCGCAAGACACATCAGCCATATAATTAGCTCTTTAAGTAATATTTGTTAACTACAGTATATTGTTTTATCTGTATAGGCTCTAGAGGCATTTTCTTGTTGCTACAAGAGAACTGTACACATTCAAAATTGTGTACACTGAAAACTCCATTGAAGGTAAGCATCTCCTACTAATAGGTATAACTTAAACCTTTCCCCCAGGAACTGGGTTTTTCAAAGCCTGAATGCATGTTACTGAACTAGACTCAATACCACCCCGTTAACCAATAGTTATGGATTTTTATGAAACATCAATATGAAGTAACCCTCTAGCAACCAATAAAAATGTAGCAGTTGGTTGGTATTGCCTTCTGTATTCTACCCATCTTCTTTGGTCTCTAGATTCCTTACTTGGGATAGTCTCATTACTTTGTATAAATCAATTATCTGTCATAATTAAAACTAGATCCATAGTTGTAGTAAACTCCTATTCACAATGCCCATGCAATGTGCCCTTTAAGGCAGGTCATTCACCTTAAATGGGCTGGGAGTGCATCTTAAAAGCGAAACAGAAAGTATCAAAGTTGTTAGACAGTTTTATGGCAGAATAGTCTTTGCAGGCCTCTCCTGAAACCCCCCACCCCCTAAAAAAAAACACACTGTGTGCTTTTTTTTTTTGCAATTCTGCATCTGCTGTGCATGTGTAGTGCATAAGCTCAGCAAGAACAGAGCTGCTGGGACAATGGCAACTCACTTGCTTGTGTGAAGGGGTTACATCATCAGTGACCAAAACAATGGCTGAAGAGGCTGGACCCTGGGGTATGCCTGCCATGTGCAAACCCAAAACCCTACCCCAAAAAAAGGTCTGTCTTCTCGTTGATCATAGCTGTATGCCTCGACCAGGACACCGACTACGCTTTTGGATTTACCTCTCTTATACCTTGCTGCGTATCTCCTTCAGGTCTGTTTACTGCCAGTGGGTTCCACTCCACGTCTTGTGCCAGTGTCACCCCTGACAACAGCAGATGATGCAGAATTAAATGTTTTTTTTTTTAAAGTTAGCCATGCTTTTAAAATATTGCAATTGCTGACCTCCTGAAAATGCTAACTAGACGCCTGGTTGGTATACTAATCCACAAGCTTCACAACTAGGGTAATGACCTGGGAACAAAATATGAAGAAAGATAGAAGTCCATATCTGCATACTTGCGTCAAGCCTCTGATTTAAAGGTGTTGAAGCAAGGTGGTTAGGTTGCCGGCCACACCGCTATTTATTTCAGATCGATAGCTCGGCAACAACAGCCTCAAGTTTCTCTCATGAAAGGTTCCCTAAAAAAAAATAACTTTAAAATCACAACAAAATGCTGTAAATGTAAAAATACATATAAAACTTGAATATTTTACTGAAGTTAACCAGCATTCTATATTTGCAGCATCATTATTATTAATGAACAGTTTTCAATACAGCCTCTGGGTATGAAAACCTCATTAGGAGAACCCCTAATAAATTACAACACTGTCAAAGACACAAAACGTAAATCAATAGAAAAAGTCAAACAGCTCACTGGAGAATTGAGACTAGTGACATTTCATGAAGTAACAAGATACGGCCGCACACTGAACCATTGTTAAATATTGAAAATAGGATAACCGGCTCCCTGAATATAATCAGATGATGTCTGCGGCTTGTAAACATTTTAAATTAACAAGATTATGACATATGTTCTAGAAATTGACTGACTTGTCCAGTATGAGTATGTGTTCCTTTATTTAAAATAACCAGATTCATATTACAAATGTAGAAAAAAACAAACAAAACACTTTGGATCCTCAGAAGCCTTCACCCATAACTGACCCCCGGGAGTCGGGACAACGAAACTCTAAAAAATGATCTGATTTGCTTTAACAGAAGACGTCAATGTTTACTATTGGAGAGAAGTCTGTTTGTTTGCCCTTTTTTTTGCTTCCTAAGCCCTAGTACTATTCCAATGGCTCTTGACAACACAAATACATTGTCCCTTTGGCTCAAGATCTGCAAGGATCTTTTTTTAGCTTTCAAATGGGTTAAAAAACAAAAAAGGGTGAGTTGTTTGCCTATAAGTCACCACTGTTGGATACTGGTGAATCTAGTGCCACCTGCAGAAGGTTAGGCTCCCAAGCATTTTTCACTTTTGTCTAGCGGGACTTCCACCCCCTGAAAAATCAGGAAATAAATAGGTTTCAAGTTTCCGTGACAGCTGACTGGGTCATTGTACAGGTAAAGCAGCAAATTATAGCCCAGAGGTTGGGGCATAGGAGTAACCAGGATTCAAGCAGAGTTATAAATCAAAAAAAAAGATTAGAATTATATAACAGAAAACTAGTTTAGTTGTAACAAAAGTGGCAGACCAAAAAGCAAGCAGAGTCATTGTCAAGAATAACAGATCAGGTTGTCCATGGCATAATATCCCAGACTGCTGGCACCTTTGCTGAGGAACTATGCCAGTGTGTGGAGGTAAACCTAAACCTAGCACCAGATGATATGAGAGGTGCACTGCAATTTACCTATGATGCAGTGCCAAACATCGGTCAGCAAATGGCATGGGCATTCCCACACTAAAATGTTTGCTGAGGGAGTGAGATACCTCCCAGGTCCTGCACTATGAAGCTACTGAACTTTCACTGACCTTGAAGGCTAAAGCTGGCCATACAATAATACCTTAGGCTATTTGAAACCACTTCTCAGCTGATCTCACAATATATATGAGATCCAGACACACTCCTATGCAGATTATGTATAACTTCATCTACGCTCTCATTCCTGATATTCCATGATATGCAAGTGGATATCAATCAGCACAAAAGTTGGAGGCAACCAATAGATGGGCCAATCATCATCAGAAAATATCCAAACAACCATTCTTACCAGGAAATGGCACATAGGACAGCTAAAGCATAGAAACAATCTTGTCTCTTTGAAGTGACACTAAACCCAGGAGTTAAATCTACAAAATGCATTCAAGCACCTATTAACAAAAATGTAACTTATTTATCACTCAGCTGTAGAGCTTCAAATCATCTCTGAATTCATGTGGACACTGTCCTTCCTTCTGCAGGGTGGCTACTTTCCCATAGTCCCTCTATGTTGTAAAGTAGTCACCACTCCGAGCTCACTCCCTTGATGGACTATAATTTTAATACAAATTAGTAAACTGAACATGAGCAAGGAGGCAAGCTTGGAGCAGTTTACAATACACACAGGGACCATGGGGAACAAAAGTAGTCACCCTCCAAAAGGAAGGACACCGTCAGCATGAATTCAGAGACGATTTGAAGGTCTACAGCCGAGTGATAAATAGGTTACATTTTTGTTAATAGTTAGGAACTATTAGCCACTGGGAGTGAGCTCGGAGCGGTGGCTAGTTTACACCACACAAAGTGACCATGGGGAACAAAAGTAGCCACCCTCCAGAAGGAAGTGTCCGATGTTGGCATGAATACGGAGATGATTTGAGGATCTACATCTGAGTGATAAACAAAATAAGATACATTTTTGTTAATAGTTAAAAAGGTACTTAAATGCATTTTTAAGATTTAACCCCTAAAGGTTAGTGTCACTTTAATATCAGTAGAGTTTATCAAGGTTCCCTTCCAACATCATGTGAAGCGTCTTCATTGTTCGCTTCGCGCAACAGTAAATTAGGACCCTACCGTGCACATACATATGGCTCAGCAGTCTTTATTCCTGGATCACCAGGTTAGCAATACCAAGTTCATTTTAAAGAAAAACTCTAGAAAAATATTAACCCTTGGGGCTAACTCTGCATTGCAAGGGTTAAGTGCTCATTTCTGTCTAGAAGCTAAAATAAAAAGTTATACGCACCTGAAGCTCTTAGACAGCCAGCTGTCACAGCACTTCCTCCTGCCAGTCTCTTCCTCCGCTGCAGCATTGGAATCTTCCTCAGCACCCTCACATCTATACTCTGTGTATGAACGTGATGATTTATGGGACCTTATACTGCTGCAGAGGAGGGGGAGTGAGTCTCCAGAGACTGGTCTAAGAAGAAGCCAGCTCAGGAGCATCGGGTAATAACTTTTTTAAACCCAGACAAAAATCAAGTAGTTAACCAATTTTCCTGGAGTTCTGATTGGATGCAGGCATTGTTCAGGTATTTTGAGAGCCAGCGGGGCTGACTAGCAAGATACTGAAGCTTGGCCCAGTGAGAGATTCCTCCATCCACACAGTTTAACATAGATGGAGGAATCTGTTGCACTTTTTCCATCGGACCATAGAAAATCTGCAAATATAAAAAAGGTGAATGGCCAGCTTTATTTACCTCATCCTCAGTCCCACTAGGCTGCTAGACCAGTCCCTGCAGCTTCTTCCTCCCTGGGCTTTGGCAGCCTAAGGCTGGCCATACACTGATCTATTTTTTTCTGTTCAACCCACAGGCAGAATGGAAAACAAAAATAAGACCCGATTCCTCTATCAACACTAACAGCGTGTTAGTTGAGGAATCCCCGCTGTTCACATACAGCGGCTGCTTGCACCTGTCAGAATACCGGACCAGAGCGGCTAGCTCATTGGCTGCCGGCTATGATCATTCGAAAGCTTTCCGGCATGACTTCTTCGATAAGCTGATCGAGGGATGTTGGCAGAAAGGGTGCCGACAGCACCACCACACACACTGCAAATTTTGTCTGCTTCCTCAAAAACCAGCTGAAATTCGCACAGTGTATGGGCACCTTAAGGACCGCTGACGTCATCACATCTAATGCAGGTCAATTGACTAGCATTAGACGTGAGGACACTGGCAGACATTTCACAGCTAGGAGGGGGGAGAGAGCCGAGTGTCGGCTGCCACGGGAACAAGGATCAGGTCATTATATCTCCTTTATTTGAGCCCCTTACACAAAATGAGCAGAGTTCATTAAATGTATTTTTTTTAAATTTAATCAGTGCAAATACCTAAAATCTGACTTTGTATCAGCCTCTAGCAGTCCCCTGTACAACAGAGATCAGACTAGGAGAGGAAGAAGGAGCGGAAGGAGTTAATGGGGTGTACTGCAGTTCTCATGTGCTAACAAGGAGCAGACTGATAAGAGGAAAGAGCAGAGTGAGAGAAAAGATGAGCTTACCAGTCTGTTGCTTCTTCGTATACTTTCCGGTCACACGTTGGGGAAGGGAAACCCCTATGAGGGTTACTGAACTGCAGCAGAGGAACATTGCATCCTGCCCTGCCAGGCAGGGCTCTGTCATGGGGCAGAGCAGTGTTAATTTCAGGACTGGATGAACTAGATGGACAAAAATGCAACTATGCAAAAAATGCAATTGTATATAACTCTGTTATATACAATTCTTCTGTGTATTTCGCGGTTTGCCTGGAGTTCAGCTTTAAGTTTCAATTTTGATTCTAGTGCATTATCACAATAAAAAACTGTCAAACTCTCAAGATAACTTTGAAACCTATCACCTGTTAAATAAGGCTGTTTGATAAAGCCTTGCAGCATAACTTTAAATTGCTACCAGCAAGCCATGGCTGCATAGCAAACAGCGCTGCAAATTGAATCGGCTGAGAGGAAAGATATAAAACCAAGGCTACATCACTTGCCTGAAGCAAGATAGGCACATTGCTTTGGAAAGATACTGTAAGCACTGTGCTAATAAAAAAAGCTATTGTATTTAAGGAGAGGTACCATCCATATATCACTTATCTTGGGAAGAAACATCCTGCCTGCTCAGAACTTAAAATTAGCTATTGCATATCCCAGGCACAAACTGTCCTAGATTTGTCAAAACAAGAACTTCTCCCGAAAGCAGTGTCATGATTTTTCTCCTTTAAAAAGTCCTATGGGTTTTGAATAGGCCACCTCCACACTATTTACTTGCATTGATCTGACATAGACAAGCGGGGAAAAAAAGTGTTTGATCTTTTAAAAATACCCTAAAAGCCAAATGTCATAGCTGCAGATAAAAGCACATGATGTCTGAGCATTCAGCAAAACAGTACAGAGAGACTGACTGTATGTATTATTAAGGAGAGAGAGAGAGGGAGAGAGGGAGAGAGGGAGAGAGGGAGAGAGGGAGAGGGTACAGCAGTTTCTTTAAAGGTTGACAGCCACAGAGATGAAAAGCCAATAACATCTTAATTACAGAAAAAAATATATTCAGCAAATGCGGCTATTACTTAAAGCGACACTCCACATTTACTGATAGGAGCATAGGCATGCAATGAGCAGGTTGCACAATAATGCTTGATAGGTCCGACAAGCAGCTTCAGGATTCCGATCTCCCCTCAAGAGGAATATAATCAATTGACCCATCATGTGTTACCCATTCTTTGTTGAAAGCCCATTGGATATTACTCCATGAGTGAAAAGAGCATGTGTCACAACAGTTATTACAAGCATTCGGCTTCCACATATTACCAAATTGTGTCACATTTAGGACCTCTTCAGATCTAAGCCTTGCATTATTTCACAGTAAAACTACCACAACAGGAGTTAAAGTTTTGAAGTGAATCAACTAAATACATTAAAAAAAGGAGCATTAAAACAAAACTTGTTCAAAGACTTATAGTTCTCCCCGCCTCTTCTTTTAGTCTCCTCTGGAAGTTGTGGTTTCTCAGCGTGGAAAGAATGGTCCCTCTGCAGAAGTCTAAAACACCTCCAGCTGAAATCAGACCCATAACTCTGTAGAAAGCAAACCTCATGTTTCCTGCCAATTTGTTGGTGAGCTATAGCTCTGACTCAGCAGGGGCTGTGTTGGATCTCTGCAGAGAGACCACTGCTTTCATACAGAGAGTGAGGGTGCTTCTCTGCAGCATACTGGCAGGGGATAGGCTATTCTACTCAGGCACTATCTATTGTCGTGCTCTGGAACATTGAGTGAAGCCTAAAAAGTCAGAAAGCCCATTCCCCATACTTGTTTCAGCTCAGTGACCATTTGGTGAAGAATAAGGATAAAGCCAAAAAAAAAAAAAAAAATCAACTGCAGTCCCAACACATATAGCCACTATCAGTGTTTGCACAGTAAAAAAAGAGAAAGACTGCCTAAATGGAGTCCCACTAGTTTCAACATTCTCACGTGTACTATGTAAAAGGAACTGTTTAGGGCAAAGTGTAGTTTGATATTGACTTTGCTTACCTGTGCAAATTCATCTATTTTGCTTTTATAGCAACAGTTCCATAAGTTACCCAATAGTTGTCTTGCAAACATGATTATACTCTGCAAATATGTATGTAACCATCTCTGCCAATCGAGCCAAGTCTGAGGCCACAGTTGGAGGATTTCACCAAGTGACAAAAACCTATAAATGGTCATCACTCCATCATTGGGTTTATTGCTACCACATGGGTCTTACCTTAACATGAACTCCGTCTTTTTTCTTGCCTCACTGCATTCAGGTCACCAATTTTTCTAATAAAAGCAGAGATGAATGCCATCATTCTTTTTTTGCAGTTGCTCCTACTAATCAGTCTAGTCTCCCCTTCAGCTGGCAAACATGCCCCCTACTTTGCAGCTGGGTTATGAAGTCCTCCTTTCATTTGTTCATAGAGATTTAGCATTTGCAGGTTAAGTTCTGCTGGTTGGTAACAATGCAGATAAGCGTGTGACATGAATGTCTGCAGGGCCAAGATACCGGATTTAGCAATAAAAAGGTGTTCAGGCTTCTGCATTTCTAAAATGATGAGGTGAGCCAAACAAGGAACATAAAACTTCCCAAGCATAGAACAGCAAAGATGTTCTTGCCATTTTTGCTTACCCTTTGAAATGGCAGGAGGAAACCAAATTGACAAAATGTCTGTGTTCAATTCCCTAGAGATAAGGTGCAATATGGCATGGCAGCGATATCTACGGTGTGATGTGTGCTAGGTGGTGTTTGCAACAGAGGGTACTCTTGTAATGACGTGCAGAAGAAGGATAACCATCTGGTTGCACAACTCAGTCTGGCCACTTATGGACACATTACCAATTGCTACTGTCCTGGTATGTCATCACTGCCAATTAACAAGTTGGGGATTAGAAAACAAGTATTGCTCTTGACCATACCTGCAGCTCCATGTCACTATATGCACCAGACTACATGTGCAAGGCAGAAATGGCAGTTCCCATGATTTTATTCCCACAGGTTCCCTTTAATGGAAATGTTCCGATTTAAAATCTTGTTCAAACAGCTGAAAAGCGATCACGTTATTACAATGTTACCACAACATTATCACATGGTCTAGAATTGCTGCCATAAAAAAATATTCTAAAATATTAAAACACGTTAAGCTTAATTTTGATCCCGAATACCAAATTGTAAGTGTATTTCTCCCAACTTGGTTCTGGACTCTGGCCTGGAACAAGATCACAATCAAATGTATTTTACTGATAAAATGTAGGAAAAAACAAAACATGTCCAGTACCTTCAGCACCATGGACAGCACATAAAGGTCAAACCAATTCCTTCTTTTTATTTCTAAAGTGTATGTAAATCCTAACAATTCGCTTCTATAATTTGCTCCTTTCTGATCCATTAAATATACTTTTGAAAGAAGGTTGTTTTATCAGTTTGATAAATACCTGTAAAAAAATATCTTTTGATCTTGCCAAAAACATTGTGAGCTGATAGATTCCTGTGCTCTCTGTCTGTGCTGCACTCTTAGGATGACAATGCCTTTTTCACCTTAGGACAGTTCGTGAATTACTAGAAGGTTCACCATGTAAAGATTATACAAAAAAAGCCTGAAGAAAACAAAACTAATGCAGCCACCACATCAAAGGTCTGGTAAACGGCAATATAGAACATTTTTGCTTTTGGGTTTAGATACATGTGAAGGCTGAATTCAAACTGTTCCATGTGCATAGATGTAAACTAGCCACATAGGAAAGAATTACATTTCTGCTTGAAATCCAATTTCATTAAACAAAATGAAAATGGACAAGTGTGAATAAGACCGTAAGGAAAGATGCACCGAGTAATATAAAGAATGCCATTTCTAACTGCCTTTCTAAAAAGGCTAGTTAGAAATGCAGTTATGTTGGCCTAGTGCTTTCTATACCGTAAGTCACTACCAAGGAACAAATATGCAGAGTGTTCTTAGTTTACTTGAGGCAGGCTTGTTTCAGGTCAAAGCATGGCAACCAGAGGCAGACAGAAAGCTGGCATTATCAGAAAGAGATCAGTAATGGCAGCCTGCATATTCCTCTTAGCACCAGTTGCACCCTCGTCTTCAAGAATGATCCACAGCAGCAGGCCAGGCTAAACTCATGGCCACTGATGTGCGGTGAGAAAAAAAACAGTGTAGATGCCATCACATCATTTATTTTTTAGAACATTATTGAAATGTCAAATTACATTTAATTCAGTTCCACATGCAGTGCAGTGAGATAAGGTTGTACCACGTTGCACGCTGCTGCCCTGAAAAAAAGTACTGCATGCAGTTCTGTTTTCCAGCACGTACCACCACAACAGCAAAGCTATTGCATTGTCAGTGCATTGGGGTTGCGCTGGAAAAGACAGCCAGAGCAGCCGCAATGCATCTGGTGTGAATTGGCTAGACCCACTAAAGTAATCTAGAATTAGTAAATCAAGCCCACTGAGAAGTAAGAAGCACTGACAGATAGTAGCCAGTGCACCACCCATCCCTGTGATGAATGGCCATCACTTAATAGCACTGAAGGAGTGTGTCACCACAAAGCACCAATCACTGTGTAAATGATCATAGCAATCTGTGATATTGAGGTTAAATAGCTAGCATCAATGCACTTGCCAGAGTTCTCCAGAAGCTGGAAATGATCTGAACACATTTCACCCGAACCACTAAACGTCATGGATATCTGAATTGGGTATTTTTCCCCCCCCCTTCAGATGTGGACTGAATTATGGTTCTCACTTCAACATGCATGCATTCAATAAAGTTTTGAAAAGTCTAAACTGCCATCTTAAATCAAGATTAGTGAATAAAGCTGGCCATAGATATATAGGTATGGCCATATAGATTTTATGCAGATTTTCTATGGTCAGATGGAAAAAGTGCAACAGATTCCTCCATCTGCGCTAAACTGTGTGAATTGAGGAATCTCCCACTTCAGTATCTTGCTAGTCGGCCCCGCTGGCTCTCAAAATACCTGAACAATGCCTGCATTCAATCATATTGTTCAGGTATTTTGACAGCAAGCGGGGCCGACTAGCAAGATACTAAAGCTTGGTCCAGTGGGAGACTCCTCCATCCACACAGTTTAGCATAAATGGAGGAATCTGTTGCACTTTTTCCATCTGACCATAGAAAAATCTGCAGATAATCTATAGGTGTATGGCCAGCTCTACTCATTATTGAAGGCAGGGTTAAGATGATAGCTATGAAACATGTACTCTTATAAGTTAGCAATTTCTGTAGCACAATTTTAGGTATTCTTAAAAACTTTGATCTATGCTTAAAGTTCCTTATCTTGTGTCCGATCACAATAATATACACACACAGAAAGTACGAACTGTTTAGTCACAAGCCAAATAATTCCATCAGTAAGTTTTTTAGTATGGAATGAACTGAAGTAGCCTGATGTCCCATCACAGTAATACACACACACAGAAAGTAGGAATAGTTTAGGTGAGTGTCAAAGAAACCCAACAGTAAGTTTTCGAGTATGGAAAATATTGTAGTAGCCCAATGAAATGCACAAAAAAATTGGTAGAACTTAAAAACTTCAAACAGAGTCCAAGCAACATTCAGACTGCTTTTATACAACACAGCAGCTGGTTGTTAAAAGTCTTAGGGGTAATCTCCAATGCTCATTATTAAGCCACCACAAGAGGGGTGTTCCTATGTATTGCAGAAAGTGTAAGACATTTTAGGCACTTACATCTTTATAGTAAAAGCATACTGACTAAGCATGTGATAGTCTAACTCTATTGCACATAAAACATACAAGGTTTACTAAAGTTAACAGATCTTTATTAATGTTGAAATACAATCAATTGTGTGATTAAATGCAAAATAAATGGCAATGTTTAAAGTAGTGTTTCACACTTTATGAGTGATCCTTTGCTCTACATCACATGTTACATAGGGGTCTCTTGTTTCCAGCACACCAATGTCAGACTCTGCTTGTAATGGAGAAAGTATTCTGGAGTCCTCTTGCAAAGTTACTAAACAGAGGAGTCTGAAGCAAGGGTGACCATTTACAATAAAAGGGAATAAATGTGAACTTACCTTCAGCTTCTTCACAGCCTTGCTGCTGTCTTGCTCCTGACTCCACACCGTCACTCCCCCCTTGTTGTATTGGCACTGCCAGCCTTCGTTGCTTTCGCACTGTTCCCGGAAAGAGTTAAAGTCTGCATCATCTGGAATATGCACCATCCTTCCCGTGTTTCAAAACACAAGATGACTGTATCCCAAATTACAAGTTAACTCTGCCTTGCTCTCAAGTCACTGCACATTAGGGCAATCCTCTTTCTTGATCTTGGCCAGGTAGTGCAGTTCCCTTTGTCTTATGCTTTGCAGAAGAAAATTCCTTGTTTTTCCATGTCCACCGTTTCTTTATTATCTTCTGAGTATGTGTTTGTTGCGTGCTTCCTCTGATAAAATTCCAAGGTTTATCTCAGTATCGATATGTGTGTTTCTTTCAGGGGTCAGTGATCCTAGCAGTAAAGAGTACACAGGCTATACACACCAGCAGGTAGATTTTTACAATAAGCTCTGCTGACTTGTCTCTGGTTTCCTATACCTAAGCTTGCTAAGGTCCTGTATTATTTAAAAGGTAACATCATACAGGTGTCTTGGATTCCTCACCCAGCCCATTACTTCCACTCCCTCCTCTTTCTTCCTGAGCATCCTCCCCTCTCTCCCTGCCTATGCTCCATCTGTCTGACTGCAGCAGCTACTGATTCAGCTGATCACTAGCTAGCCTCATCATCAAGTCCATTAAACACGCTTGGGACTATAGGTGCAAAGTGTGCATTTCAGGCTGGTAGCAGTGAGAGATGCGTGCACTGCAGTATAGTCAAACTGGCCTCATACTGCACTGCCACTGCAGAGGAAGAATCAGGATTTTTTTTTTAGCAGAGTTGCAGTTAGTGATTCTAGAAGCCTGGATTTGTTTAAAGTAACTTGAATATCCTGTAGGAATTCAATCCATGGGTCAAAGCACTCTTTACACAGCCTGCGCCCTGCACTGAATAATGCAATTATAAACTGACAGGTAGACAGTATATCATTTTCTTCCTGCAGAACACCACAAAGTATTGCTGCAGAGGGTTACGTATGTGTGAGATGCACTGCAGCAGTTTTATGATTACAGAATATGCAGAGGTCTCTGCAGGACAATGTCTCTCTCTCATAATATTTTATTTTAGAGTCTGACTGTACCAGACCTATCAATGCAAACATGTCCCATTTGTTTCTACCATCAGCATGACCTGTACACTTTACATCCATGTCACATCCACAATGCAGTCAAGTTTACTAGAAAATGAATGTGCACACATGTGGTGCCTATTTGGGATCGTTCACATCATATGCAATGGGCTGCGTTGGTCAATGTGTTGGTGTAGGCAGGCAGTTTTTATTGCATGGCACAGCATTAGGTAGAAGAAAATGCATGTATCTTAAAAAAAAAGAAAAAAAATCACCCACATTATAACACAGAACATGCAAAAGCGCACTGCAATACTTATCATCAGTGCATGTCAGCACATATACTGTGAAGTAAATGCTGTGGTGTGAACCTACCCTGAAGGTGCCCTTCTGTGTGTGGTTTTGGTGTAGTCAGCGAATTAATATTATTGTACATATATCCTTTAAAATGAACCTGTTGGTGGAGGCAGACAGGATTTTATTGCACAGCGCAGCATTAGATAGAAGAAAACGCATGTGTCTTTAAGAAAAAAAAAACACCCACATTATAACGCAGCAATAAAAAGGTGCACATATGCATTTGCACGCTGTGGTATAAACCTACCCTGAAGGAGCCCTTCTGTTTGTGGTCTTTGTTCAGTCAGTTCACCAATATTAATGTACTACATACCCTTTAAAATAAACATGTTGGTGGAGGCAGGCAGCATTTTATCGCACAGGGCAGCATTAGGTAGAAGAAAACGCATGTGTATTTAAAAAATAAACCCAAAACACCCACATTATAATGCAGCAATGCAAAGACGCACAATAACGCTCATCATCAGCGTATGTCAGCACATATGCACGCTGTGGTCTGAACCTACACTGAAGGTGCCCCTCTGTTTGTGGTCTAGGTGCAGTTGGTGCATCAATATTCATGTAGATATCCTTTCAAATAAACCTGTGCTTTCCCAACATGTTCATTGTAACTTACAAGGTTATTCACAAAGCTGCCGAAGGCAGCCGAGTGATAAATCGAGCCGAAGTGAAGTGAGCCGAACGATGTTCGGCTAGTTATTCACTCCGGCTCAGTGCGGCTGATTTCAGCTGTAGATTTGCTGCCTTCGGCCAGCCGACCATCTGGATCGCCTGAGTCGAAGCTCCGGTAGCTCACTCGCTGCCGTTCATCCCTATTCTCATAGGGGCCGAACAGCAGTAAGTGAATAGCCGAATGCCGCCAGTACCTCTGAGGTAACGAGCAGAATGGAAAAGATTTGAAAAGAATGGGGAAAAAAACAGTTGAACAATTATTTGAAAAATGATAATAAATAGGAACATTTAAATTAAAAACATTTAAAGAAGAGAAAAATTAAGTTAAAAAGAAAATTTATTGGGCGGAGCTAGCGGTGACAGCTCCGCCCACGGTTTCCTATTAGAGTCTTCTTTAAAGTCCAGGCCAATGACTAACAACTGGGCTGAGCCAGCCAAGATGTCACCGCTGATTCCGCCCAGTTGTTATTGTTTAATGACAAATCAGTGTCCCCAGGTCATTTGGGGACGCTGATCTGTGATTACAATTGGACGGAGCAAGCCGTGACTTGGCTGAGCGACTCGGCTGCCTTCGACTGCTGTCTGGCCTATATTACAAAGGCTAAAAAGAATTTCCCTTTAAAAAGGTAAATATATGTGGCTGGGGAGGGGTTGAGAACCTGTTGGTTCCCTATGAATTTAACCCCAGGCAAACCATTTTGTTTTCTTTAGAACAGGTCTATACCACTGCCAGGTTTTTATCACTGACTCTGTCCCCATTGGAGATATTTCTATTAATTTCCTTTAAAACACCAGTCACCAGTAAAGGATGTGAGGGTAAATCTTCAAAGTGGGGACCCCAACACCAATAAGATTAGAGGTACTATCCCTTTCTAGTCTACCAAAAAAATTGTTTTTATTGTTGAATGTGGTCCTATTAGGAAGATTTATTCTCGCTGTCACCAGGATGACAGGAAGGGAAGAGAACTCAAGTATTGCCAACAGAAAGATAAGGCTCAATTCACAATGCAGATTCTGTATTGTTTGTCCATTATTTTCTTATAGCACTCTTTAAATAGATTATAACTCTAAAGGCTCAATTCACAGAGGTGCATAAAACACTTTATTTAGCCTGCTCTGTAATTAGTGGCGTTTTACCCCTACAAGTGCTGTTATAACACTGTCAGCATTATTTTAATGTCCATTGAGATAAAATCAATGCAAAAGTCAATTTATGAAGATTACCAGGCAGATTATTACTCCTTAAAATAACACGAGCTTCAGGATGGTGATAACTGTGAGGTTTATTATGAGTCTATTGAGGAAAGCCTAAAAAACACATTTGAGGGGTAACACACAAGCAATAATAAAAACCTGACCTGAGGAAGTAAACATTTCCAGCTCTAAAACAACAACTTCCACCCAACCTCAGGTTATCACTTTTCTTCCTGTGTCTTCAAGTGTTGTGGAACTACAAGTCCTAATATTAACTTACCAGTAAAAAAGTATTTTTGTCTTACAAGTTGACTACAATGACTGTTTTTACCTTGCATCCTTAAGGTGCCCATATACTGTACGATTCTTGTACGAGAATCACGTTAAATCCCGCAATCGTACGATAATCGTACAGTGTATGGAAGACGTGCGACCGTTTCTACTGTACGGTCGCACGTCTTCCGTCGAACAAGCAGGCTTGAAAACTCGCCGAGAATCGTACGGGAATCGTGCTTGTTCGACAACTGCCGAACGGGCCGGTGTGGCCGTTTGCAGTGATTGGAAGCCCATTAGCCAAGACCCCCCGGAGACATTTGTCGATAGGACTTAACGATACATTCCTAGTGGGTAACATCAGTTATAGTTTTAATATTAAAACCACCTTGCACCACGCTGGCGAATCCTGTATGGGTGTCTGGGCAGCTAGGTGGCCCGCAGGTGTGTTTCAACCTCAGCTTCGGTAAAGGGGATAGATTTGAGGTATCCACCAGTTGTGAGAAAGGTATAACAGTCAACCTTACCAATGAAACCCCCGATCTCTTTAATAACACCCATAGACCAGATTATATCTGCTGGAAAGAAGAATGCAATGAATCAGAAACCTCACCAAATGCTCAGTGTCTGCAACCCCTCCCTGACAATCCCTCCACTGGCTTCCACTCACCCAAAGAATAAAATTCAAAATATTAACACTTACAAAGCAATCTCCAACCTTGTCTCAAAATATTATCCTAACCGTCCTCCCAAGACCTTCTGCTCCCTAGCTCCCTCAACAATTGCTCCTATGCTCGCCTCAAGGACTTCTCCAGAGTTTCTCCCATCCTTTGGAACTTTCTACACCAACATGTCCGGCTACTTCCTATTCGTATTTTATTGATTTATTTTTGGTAATATTATATAAATGCCTCTATGAAAAGATTGAGAAACAAATTCACTGCATTTGTTTTTTGTTCTGGCCATTATTAGGTGAATCCCATTGAAGTCTGTGGCAGAGAAATCCTGTTGTTAAATTCTGTCCATTTTTAGGCCTAATAGGGAAACTACTGTAACAAAAGGCATGGGAAGCTGGGTGCTGCCATGGGGAACCATTTACCAATAGACATGTACCAATGCAAATTAAAAAAAAACAAAAAAACATACAGTGTGGGGAGAAATATACCCACTTTGAACAGCAGGGAGAAATTGGCAACTAGTACGCCGTGGCCGTCCCTGTTCTTGTAATGTTCTGCTGCTGGCAGGTGTTTTACTACAAGGTTTAAAGCATACAGCAGTGTACAATTGGCCAGCAGCAGGGCAGTTTTAATCAGGGATAATAGGCCAAACTGGTGTATGCCTAACTTTTATTTTATATACGGGGATAGGGGGTGCAGTGAATGTGAGTGATAATGTAAGGTGGTTCGGCTGCATACTGCTCACACTTAGTTTTTTCTTTCAAATGATGCAGTGGAGTGCTGCAAACCGAAGGCATCTCCAAGAACAGATGATCAGTAACAAATTAATGCTCTGCATTGAACTCCCCAAACTTAAAATAGGTACTGTAAGCATAAAATAAAAAACTCAAAAAATAAATTAAAACCCCAAAATACAACCCTTAAAACAAAAGCCCATTTTCTTTTGTAAAGGAAGCCTTGCAGCGAAAAAAACCGGAACAAAAGCAAATGCATTTTTTAAGTGACCTCAAATCAACCATAAAATAAAAGGTTAAAAAAAGCCTTAATAGCAAGAACAAAAACAGCTAATGTTTGAATTGCTTTCTTCAGTGGGCTCCCAGCTATCTAGTAAAAGTTATCTGGGTGGCCATAGGGCTGTAAATCACCATCTCGATCGAACACCCCTTTGCCATGGTTCCCAGACTCTCCTACTCCTCCAAGGAGCCCAGGACCACAGTATGTGGTGCCAACTGCCATCTATTCTATAGGGTATCTGCTTTCAGAAAAATAGTTATATAAGTGTTTGGGGGCTTTAAGTATTTTTAGCAACATATGAAGATTTTAACATTTGTGTGAAAAATGTAAAAATTGTTCCAGATGTCAAGTGGTTAAAGTACAGTTTCCTAATCTCTCCCTATGAAGTTTGTCATCTTTCCCTATGCTTCCAAATTATTGTCACTATGCCTGTTCTGTGCTCTCCTTTTATAGTGAGGGAGCTGGCTTAAACCAAAACTTGTCCCAGGTGACTGTCCACATAAATTTGCAGAGACTGTGAATCCTGAACCTGCAACGAAACAAAACGAAATGATTTTTTTGCCGGTACACATGTCTACTAAAAACCTGCAGACAAAGACCTTTACGAAAGAATGCCCAGGAGTTTTGTTAAAGGCCAAACCTATTGACAATAAGCTCATCGGTGGTTGGCTAACCAACAAAAATCAAGGCTAACCATAATGTTGAAAACCACCATTATGTAGACATACTGTATAGATAGAAGAACAGCTCTGTTCTTCTATCTGTACGTCTATATGATGGAGGTTTGCATTGCCATCCTGATGAAGGGAACCCTGTGCACCCCCAAAATGACCTGTTTACTCCTACAGCAATGAGCTGCATTTTTTTGACAGACCACCACTAGGTGCCCTATTCACACAACAGTGTTGATGTTATGTGTGGTGCAGACAAATGCAAATATGCTCCATTTTTCTGCAGCAGGCAGGATGGTCTCTTCAGTCCAAAAAAAAATTCTGTCTCCCCCAGTGTTTTTTTGTCTTTCTGTGTATACTGCTGGGCACATTTAACATGCATTGCAGATACTCACCCCATTCATGGCATTTCTAAGATGCAGTGAATGGGCTGGGGAGGAGGTAATTCTTGTACGCATGCACAGGAGTTACACCCTTAATGGACACCCAATGGCTAAACAGTACTTTAGAGAACCCAGAAGTGTTGGCAGCGGAGATGGCATTGGTAAGTAAGTGTAAGTGTGCCCTAATGTTTAAGCATGCTGTGCACACTTAGGGCAAAAAAGTTACACATCGGTTTACTTCCGCTTTAAAACTGCCATGCCCTTGTCAGTGCTTCCCCCTATCTGGACAGTGGGTTGGCACTAAAGACACTCCTAAATCATCTACATGACCACTCCTCAATGGCAAAGTGAGGCTGGAAGGAGGGTTGGAGCTGTAAGCTCTGTATTCCAGTAGGTGTTTTTGGCACTTGCTCCTGGTGGACAACGTCATTATGATGCTGGAAGCAATGACTTGCTGACATGACACAGAGCAGAGGGGCTGACAATGCAAATTTAGCTGTGGTATTATAACATTGTTGGCCCTCTACAGGTTATGAGGCAATCTTGACAACGCTGGCAAACTGAGTAAGCAAGTGGAAATTGAAAAAAAGATTTGAGTTATTGGGAAGTGAAGGATTTTATTAAGGGAAATATTCATTTTACCTAGAGTTACACTTGAATGCAGTCCACTAGAATGAATAAAGGTAGCAATGGGCGTGTTTCTTAGAAAGCTCAGCATGTTTTGCAAATCCATTCTCAAAAATATACTATGAAATAAATGTTTATTTGCAAAATAATTACTGTATACAAATTATTAGTAAAAAAATATATATGTGGTTTATAAATTGATCTTAAAAATCTCCAAAACCAATTGTTGTTCTCCTTTAAAAGTCAAGTCCATCTGTTTAATCAGCTACCAGGGAAACACCAAACCTGGACGCAAACCCACACCGAGTAAGTGATCCCATCTCAATTACTGTATTGTGATCTTTGGTGCACTTCTAATCATGGAACCTTACTTTTCTGTGTCTCCATGCCTGACATGCTTACCAGAGCTGAATTAGCAAACTCATGAGTGAGTTACCAGGATCTGCAGTTGGGATTTTTAGACCTGCACACACATACTAGGGCAAATTTAGACAATAGCCAATTAACCTACCCACATGTCTTTGGAGTATGGGGGAAACTCATGAAAGCACAGGGAGAACATGCACATTATACATAGTGTCCTGACCAGTATTCAAACTAAGGACCCCATTTAAGTGCTAATCACTGCCCAACTATATGATCAAAGGCATCAGTTGTAGAATTACAAACTGGCTTCTATACAAGAAAAAAGAAGGTCAAAAAGTAACATGAGATACAATCTTCAAATCAAATCAAGTAACCATAACATTATAGTGTGCCAAGTAAAAGAAAGCCTATAAAACATTTCATACCTCCCAAATTTCTCACCTGAGAAAGAGGGACACCTTCAACACAATATTTTTAGGCAATGTACACACCTTGTCATGCCCCTAGTTATGCTGACCATTAAAGTGGACTTTTAATCCCTTTGGCTAAAAATCACATCAGCATGCAGCTCTGCATGCTGATATAAAAGCATCCTACATTCATTAGTTAAACAAACATGTTTTTCATTTACTTACAAATAGAGTTTATCTACTTCCTGGTCCACTTCTGGCACAAATCATGTAATTTGTTAAATCATTGCATACTGGGAAGGTTACATCAGCAGAGCATTGCTGGGAAATCTCATCTGTAATGTCATGAGATCTCAGGGAAAGGCATTTTTCTCCCATGAGATGATGTGCTTGGTCACATGCCCTAGTCACATGTGCCGGAGTTCCAGGAAGTAAAGGGAGATATATTAATCTGCCCTTAGTTAAAATGGCCACTGTCAGAAGACTGGGAAAGAAAAGAGAAATACGGTATGTAAAGAATACAAAGCCAGCAATTATCTAGAAGTATATGTTTGTAGATTGTCATTACTAAACATTTATAAAAGGTGTGTTTGTTGTTATTTTAAAGATATGGGTAAAAGTCCACTTTAAGAATTTATATGTCAAAAATGACGGGCCAAACCCATAATTGTTTTCTTTTCACCCTTACTTTTTCTTTATACTGGCTTTTTTCGAGATGGCAATGCAAACAAGATAATTATGAGATAAGATCAAGGTTTTAGTGCAAAATATCACTTTTGGTCGTTAATAAATACATTTTCATAGATATCTGTATTTTAGACCAAGAAGGGGGAAAACTGAAGAGGAAAGAGGGACAGAGGTATTTGGTTCCAAACAAGGGACAGTCCCCCCAAATGAGAGACAACTGGGAGGCATGTCATTTGGTCCGAAAATACTGCCAACACAGGAGTCACTATAGTTACTATACAGCCTTTAGGCAAGAGGATCCAGAACATCTTTCTGATCTCCTGCTTCCTATGTAAGTAGAGACAGGAAGGTCTGAGAATGCATTGTAGGGAAAAAAAATTAAAGTTGAATTTATGCTTTGCTCTACTTCACCTACCGGCAGCCTATATTGACCTTGTCTTTGCTCACTAACCGCACTGTTGGGACTACCAGTACTTCTGGCTATTTAGATAATGTGACTCGCTACCCTTCTTGAAAGGTGACTTTGACAGTGCTTACTGTTGGGCACTCAACAACTGTCATATTGGGAGAGTTCTCAGCTCTGTGTAGATTCCAAGTTGTGACTTTGAGCTTACATAGGGCTCCTTCTCCATGCTTCCTGTGGCTGGGCTTCCTTTGTCACCAGCCTGTTTATAGACTATGAGGCCTGGTTCACACCTAGGCGTATTTGAGCAGTAGAAAAAGTGCCTGAAAACACCCAACACAAGAAACCCCATGATTTTAATGACCCCTGCTTACACCTGAGCACCAAAACACCAAACGCAGAAAAAAGTACATGAGCTTTTTTTTTGGGCAGTTTACAGCTTGTTTTTTGCTCCATAGACTTCAACAAAAACACCAGGAAATACGCAGCAAAATCATGTTGCGCATTTTTGTGTGCGTGTTTGCACATTTGTACGCACATTTGTCCATTACCTGCAATGTTTCTTGAGCTGCCAGTCAAAATGTATGTCTTCATGTGAGTGCATTTTGCCGCGTGCAAAAATGTGCAAAAAAATGCAACAAAAGCATGCTAAACCCGCGCGTACAAACGTGCAAAAAGGATGCTGCCTTGGTGTGAATGGGGCCTGAAAGTGTATCACAAAACTGAACAAACAGGTTGGAGATTGTAGCAATCTGTACATAAGCAGGCATTCTTCTGCAGACTATGTGACTTCTACCAGTAAGCAGATGACCCCTAATACATTTCAGTTTTATTAATCAATGAAAGCTCTCATAAAGTGCTGTAGTGCTTATACACAGTAAACATGTTATGGAGGATCCAAATTGTTAATGTGTAACATCTTATTAGTCAGGCATCTCTCAGCATTTTTTGAAGATTTCACGGTGCAGAAGAATATGTGTACACTTCATAAATAAAATATAGTAATTGCTTTTGCACATTACCATAGCAGCAAAGAACACAAATACTTTCCTCGCTGTAGGAGGCACACAGCTTCTTCGGCATTACGTAAATGCAGCTCATGCTCTGCAGAGATCACACTAAGTAAAATATTTAAACAGAGTATCCCCTGGAAAGCATCTCCGGTTAATACTCTTCGACCCCAAGCACACAGGTTGACACTCAGTATATAGAGACAGAATGTCTGTAGAGGAAAGATGACAATGTTCCTTCTCACGTCGGTGACTTAAAATGCAATAATTATCTCTAATTAGCTATTGTCCTCTATACGATTAAACATTCACATCATCGGTAATAGCTAATTTAGCATTCAGTGCCTGATGTCATGGACCACTTTCTTAGATACAATTCTCAGCAGAAATCACACGCCAGCAAAATATTGTTATTTTCTCCTCTTTCGAATACGTTAATTCCACATTTAATTGAAGAGAATTTCAAAGCCAAATGAAGCTGTACAGCACTGTCATCTGGCCTTAAAGTAAAACTCTATTTTTTGGGGGGAGGTGAGAAAAATCCACTGAAGTACAGTGAAAAATCCACACCAAGTACATACATTGCAAGGACTTTTATCTGCTTCTGTTCTCTAGATACTACTATGACTACTATAATAACTTCCACAAACTCACTGCTAAAAGGGTGGTTCTTTGTGTTATTATCACATGATCATTTCCAGGGATCACTAAAGTAGTCACACATACAATCCTGGGGGTGACTGACATTTTTTGTGTTTCCGGTGTTTTTATTGTTAATTAGATAAACAATTAGCATTTGTACAACGTGGTAAAGCAGTACAGTCATGTAGCCTATTCAGTGCATCATACAGGGTGATTTAGCTCACAGTATTGACACTTAAAGAGAAATAGATTGGTCTATTGATTAAGCTTTATATAGCAAAGGCTAGTCTTAGCAACAATCTTATTGATAAAGAAGAAATGAGAACGTTGCAAGAAAACCTAAACTCAAAAGCAAAACATTTTATATTTTGCAGCTTACCAATACATAAATGTGGTGGCTACATTAGTATTCCTTTTTTAGTTTTTTTGTTGTTTATTTTTACCTGGTGATCAGGACAGTAGATCGTATTTTTCAACTTCCTTTAACAGGCCAAGCTGTGTAGCTAAAGTGTCAGAGGATTGAGATAAACCATTTAACACGGACATGGCTGCTTACAATGGTCAGCTTTTATTAATTTATGTAAAAACCTTTATCCCAAAAGGAAAAAAAGCAATAATAAAATGTTGCTATAATGGCTTAAAAAGTGTTAACTGGAGTTTGAATTTAGTTTGTTCAGTCCACAGGTTGTTTGTCAGTCCACAGGGTGACAATGCTGCTGTCCAAGGCTGGCTCCATTGCTCCTCATTAGAGTGAAGCCACCCTTAAGGTGGCCATACACTGTACAACCATCGCAAGACCTTAGTCTTGCGATGGTTGTAAAGTGATTAAAAAAACGTACGATCTGCCCATCTTGGACAGGCAGATCGTACTCTCGATCATCGCAAGCCCGCCTCCCTGAGGGGCGGGCTTCCGATGACCGCAATGCTGAATGGGCAGTGTCGGCCCGTTCAGCATTTGTCTCCCAAGCATCGTTCAAACCAGCCGAAAATCGTATGATTTTCGGCTGGTTTTCTAGCGTGCTCCTTAGACAAAAGACGTGTGACCGTACAGTAGAAAAGGCCGCACGTCTTCGTTCACACTGCTCGATTCTCGTACGATCGCGGGATTTCCCGCGATTCTCGTACGAGAATCGAGCAGTGTATGGGCACCTTTAGACAGCAAGTGTGTTACTGGCCAGAACACCAGGTAAAAGTAAAGTAAAAAAAAAATCATAAAAAAAGAAAAGTGTTCGTAAGCTGCAATATATTCAATATTTGTTTTAGCACTTAGATATACTTTAAGGTAGATACACCATTTTGGTCTGAATGAGAAAAATCACTCAATTTCCCCATGTACACTAAGTAGTGTGGATGGGTTCAATGACTGAAGTTGATTAGGTGCAGTTACTGTTTGGCTGCCAATTTTCCCACACATGTGCTTTAAGAGGCTGGAGAGTTGTGTTTGCCATAATCTACCTTGCCTGTTTCGTGTCTTAGCAAAGGCTTAGATGTCTCAATGCTTGGTGCACTGTATGTTAATACACTTGTAATACTGCTAAAGTGGACCTTTACCCCCTTTTAATAAAATCACATCAGCATGCAGCTCTGCATGGTGATATAAAATCATCCTACATTCATTTGTTCAACAAACATAATTTTCTTTTACTTACAATTATTGTTTTCCACTTAGGCATTCTCTTATGCATTAGTGATGTAATTTCGCATTGCGGCCGGAGGGCGTGGCTACAGTGCCATTCACTTCAATGGCCCGTCATGTCCCCTCCAGCCCGGCAAAAAAGTTAGTGGGTCGCAATGCGGGCAGTGCGTTCTGGCCTGAATCGGACCGGAAAGCACTGCTTATGGTGTGAACTAACCCTAAGCCCTGCATCCAGTAGACATGTGCGATTCAATTCGGAAAAATTAGTTTTCTGGACGAAATCCTTTAGCGCTAGTCTGTACGTATTTTCGTTTGTGGACGAATTCTCATTGCAGCAAAGTGACAATTAAAAAAAAATTAAATGAAACGAACGTTACGAACATGAAACGGAAATGAACATTCATACAGAATACCGCTAACAAATTTAGTCCGAATCCCAAAAAAACGAAATAAAGCAAAATCCAAATCAAACCAAAATGAAACTAAACTAATTTTTTGCTGGTGCACATCTAGTGCAGCGCGTCACTTATCTGTGAGTCCAGCGGGTAATGTGATTGTTTGGGGATATTAGAGTGTCAGCTCCTCTGTACAGAGACTGATGTGACTGTGGCGGGAGGGGACATTAGAGTGTAAGCTCCTCTGCACAGAGACTGATGTGACTGTGGGGGGAGGGGACATTAGAGTGTCAGCTCCTCTGTACAGAGACGGGGGGGTTGGATGGATGGTCGACGACCAGCCCAAAGCCGTGTAAGGGGCCCCAGAATTTCTGATGGCTGCCCTGACAGTGTGCCTTTTATGAAGGGCCACTTTATTTTGTCTTCCACTGGGGATTCTCTGGGTGTTTAGGAACCAGGGGACACTCCGGACTGATAAGCATTAGACTGAAGCTTTGCTTGGGCAGACAAATTGTTGTAAACAGTTTTGCTAGAAAATATAACAGTATATACTGTAAGTATAAAAGTAATCATTTTGTATTTGTTATTGCAGAAACAACATTCTAAAGCAGCAGCCATTCAGTCAGCTAGCTCTTAGGCAACAAGGAAATGTAATTAAATATTCTTTCATTAATTATTTGCATTTTTTTTCATAAAGAACAAAAATGTAATTATAGAACTTCCAGTTGACAACTGTTTATTTTCAATAAGTATTCTAAGAAATGGTCTCCCTCTACTGGCGGATTGAGAGCACTCCAGGAGATATTCAAGTATTGTAGAGCAGGACAAATTCGCCTTAACTATTCTGGAAGCATGAAATGTCACCTAAACCAGGCAACAGTTCATCCATCTGTTGTTATGCAGAATATTGCTCTTTTCTGTGAACTCGCTCATTTGAACTGCTGTGCAGTCAGTGTTTAAGCCTAAGTATTTTTACTTACTTCTAGAAACTTAACTAGTGTTCAAATAAAATCACATAATAATGTTTACCACGTTTGGTTTTTCTACCTGCTGTTTCTGGTAGGTTCCCAATATGTTCATGCCCTCCAGCTTTTAGTTCTGTCTCCAAACCCTTCGGCTAAATCATCTAAAAGTTGTAAACTAATAAAATATTTACATATAGTGCAAACAAGAATTTTTTTTATCCCAAACAATTATTGGTTAAACCCAGAATGTTTTTTTTCACCATTAATTTTCCTTTATACTATTAAGATAATTAAATGCTATGATATAGGATTTAGTACAGAATAACAGTTTAGGTAGTAAATTTTTTGAGATATCTGTACATCAGACCAAAAAGCGGGACAGCTGAGGAGGAAAGAGGGACAGAGGGCTGAGGGACAGTTGGGAGTAATGTAGGAGGATATTTGTGACCCACTGGCATGTACTCAGCTAGTCAAGGGGACCAATGGTGCTTCTCTAAACAGAAAGACTAACTGGTTAGTGAAATAACTCCACAATGCAAATGAGTAAGCATTTTCATGAGATCTTTTCAATCCTGTTTTTTAATGTCTGCACTTTGGGATAGAGAACAGGCCCATGGGAACTTAAGGCTTCATGACCAAGAATTAATCAGCTTACTTATTGTTCCAGTGGTTGCTTTAGAGAGGGCAGCATGTTTAGTAACAGTCAATACAACTTAGCAAGTTTTATAAAAGTATCTTGCTAGTCGGCCCTGCTGGCTCCCAAAATACCTGAACAATGCATGCATCCAATCAGATTGTTAAAATATTTTGACAGCCAGCGGGGCCGTTTGCTACAATGTATGGGACATTTGTGCTGTATATGTACAGTACATATAGATATACAATTCTCCACTGCTAACATGAATGGGCTACATATTATGTACAGGGCTACATATTATGTTTACATATATTGCAAGACTATAGTCAGGTCATGCTGACTGGTGACATTTTTGACTGACTGGTGAGACACCGCCAAATTTTTCAAGCCCTGTATATATATATAAAAAACAACCACTCTGTGTTCTGTTCCATGCTGTAATCCACCTCCAGTGAACAAGTGACAAAAGATCCGCACACACCGGAATTAGATGACCCCTTTTTACAGTGTGTTCATCGCAATCGGACTTACCCTGTGTTCTGTTGCTGGAGGTGCGTTGCAGTGCCATTCTTTGGTAGATCTCATTGAGCTGGTGATACAAAAAGTAGATCTTCGCACACAAAATTGTGGAATCTGTTGCACTTTTATCATCTGACCATAGAACATCTGTAGATAATCTATAGGTGTATGGCCAGCTTTACTGTTGCATATAAAAGGTTTAGTTAGAATTTGTAGGCACATTCACTGCCTGTTGAGAGGGGACTATTCATTTTTTTAAACATTAGGGGGGTTATTTACTAAAGAGCTGAAGGATCCAGCCGTAGCTTCGGCTGATCCTTCGGCTTGCTTCAGCCGCCTCTGCCCTTCAGTTCAATAGCCCGTACAGCAGCCAAAGGCAGCCGAGCCGAGCGCATATGCTTTGGCTCAGCTGAGCCATAGTGACACCAGAAACGTGGCAAACGGTTGGCCAAAGCCACGCAAATGACAGCTGGGTGGAGCCAGCCATGATGTCACGGCTTGCTCCACCCAGTTGTAATGACAGATCAGCATCCCCAGGTCATTCGCCCAGCTGTCATTTGTGTGGAGATCGGTCTGCTTCGGCCGTCCATTCTCCACGCTTCGGGTGGCACTACGGCTCAGCCGAGCTGAAGCATATGACGCCCACTGTCATTAAACAATAACAACTGGGCGGAGCTGGCAGTGACATCATGGCTGGCTCCGCCCAGTTGTTATTCATTGGCCGAGACCTGCTAGAAGATTCTGGCAGGCGCTGGCCAATAGGAAATAGTTGGGCGGAGCTAGCTGTCTCCGCTAGCTCCGCCCAATTGTTTTTCTTTTTTTCTTTAAAATATTTCTATTTTTTAAATTTTACTTTTTAGTATAGTTTTTAAAATAATTTTTTTTATTTCTTTCAATTCTTTTCTATTCTGCTCGGTAACTCGACGGTACCGAGCAGAATAGCCGAGCGAATGCCGCTTTTTTATTCACTCACTGCCATTTGGCCCTGGGGAGTGAGCGGCTGAAGCTTCGGTCGAGTCGAACTCCTTCTGCACTTCAGCTCAGCCGAACATGCACAGCATGTTCGGCTGACTGAAGGCAGCTGAAGGCAGCCGATGTACAGCTGATTATAGCCGATGTACGGCTGAAATCAGCCTTACAAGGCTGAAGTGAATAGCCAAACAGCATTCGGCTCACTTCACTTCGGCTGGATTATTTACTCGGCTGCCTTTGGCAGCTTTATGAATAACCCCCTAGGACTTTATTAGAGTTTAAAACATTACAGAAAATAAAAAAAGGGAATGTAATCTGGAAACGTAACCAAAAACAGTGCAGCACAATATTTTTGTATAAATCAACAGAAGGGACATATGTAAATCACGGAAACATGGAATGTATTTATATAAGAGGTCCCAGGGAAGGTACATGCGACTGCACGAGATGTCCAGAGTAACAACTATTAAGAAGGGGATTAAGAGCGAGGCACAGCAAAGGACCACATTATGATCATTACAGGCATGGAATAACTAACTAACTAACTAACTAACTAACTAACTAACTAACAGGAGGTGGGTTCTTGGGAGGGAAGCAAGGACAAGATTGAGACAGTATTACTAGGGAGTACAACATATAGGGTGACATTGATTTCTCCAGGGCTGAGAGGGGGGAATGAGTTGAGAAGGTGGGAAGCCATGAGTCAATATAGTAAATCTGACTAGCAATCTGAAGATAGTATTCCAAAACTGACGTGAGGATTCACGTGTCCACCAAATATGAAGGAGTGATCCAATTTTTAAACATTCACACCAATATAGAGGGTAGGAAGAGGGGAAGATATTTGTCAATCTCTGGGGAGTGAAGTACCACCTGTGGAAAATTTCCTGTAAAGATTCCCTGTGTGTAATATACTTAGAGGTTCTTAAAGGCCATACGATAGTATGATAAAATTGGGGTGGCTCAAAGTAAATTGCAGTTCACCATACCATAACATGGATGGGTGCTTTTCAGTTAGGGCTGTTTCTGTAAGCAATTTATAGAAAAATGATATCCTTTTGATAACAACATGCGTAGATTGAAAGGTGTGAATAATCTTCCAGAAACAGCTGTTATCTTTTATCCGAACAGATGTTAGGAAATGTCGGAGCCGGAGATACTTATACAATTTCCAGTGTGGAATGTTATATAATTGACTGATGTTTTCGAACGTTGAGATTGCGTCATTGGAGTATAGATGGTGTAAGCATGTCAGTCTAAGGGTCATCCACGGCAAAAGGCATCTTTCTCCAAAGATAAAGTCAACAGTAGAGATGGGAATATGTTGTAAAAGTAAGCGATCAGAAGAAGGAGCAGCAGATCCTAAAGAGGACCAGACTCTAGTGGCAGCTGTAACTGTGTCAAGAGGACAACGAGTAGGCAGAAAGGGTGGAACGGAGGAATGAAGGGAAGTCCATTGTAAGGAAAGAAGCTTCAATGTGAGTCCAGGATTTAGTCTAGGATTTAGTCGAGGAAGGCATCCACCAGTGTCTGATCTAGTCGAGTATGGTAGCTTTGTAGTACTTACTGACATCTGGAACTCCCAGGTGCTCCAGACTTCGGAGAGGAAGGGCAGGATTTACGGATACATCATTTCTTGCCTTCCCACATAAATGTGTCAGTGGTACGTTGAAAAAGGTTCAGAAACAATGGTAGAATAGGAATGGGCATTGCTCTAAAGAGGTATGGGATGTGAGGTAGTATAAACATTTTATTAAGCGCAATTATTTCCGCTCGGGAGGCCAGAGGGTGTTAGAGGTAGGTAGTTATTTTTGAAAAGATTAGAACTGGGAGTAGTTAAAAGGACTCCTAAGTAATTTAAGGCTTTGGAGGGGGCCCACAAGAAGGGAGCAGCAGCAGTTATTTGGTGATGTAGAGAGGGGGGAATATTAATCCCTAACATCTGAGATTTGGTGTAATTAATCCTCTAAAATGAGATACGACTAAAGTCAGCAATAACTTTTTGTACCGCAGTTAGAGACCATAAGGGGTCAGTAACTGAGATGATGACGTCATCAGCATATACGCCTATATTGTGTGTATTAGAGCCTAATTGGATTCTTGAAATGAGGGAGGAGGAGCGGATTGATGCAGCTAAAGGTGCCATTACTAATGCAAAGATCATGGGCAAGAGCGGGCAACCCTGTCTAGTGCCGTTTGTGATGTCAAAGGGTTTGGAAAGTAGACTAGAAGTCCAGACTCGAGCACTAGGCTTTGAGTGGAGCGCAGTTATAGCAGAGGTAATCAAGCCTGCGAATCCGAAACACTGTAAAACAGACTTCTGATAAGACCAATTTACTCTGTCGAACGCCTTCTCTGCATTCAAGGATAGAAGCAGGGATGGCGCATGAGAAGACCCTGCCAATTGCAGAAGAACAATAATCCACCTACCGTGTTTCCCCGAAAATAAGACAGTGTCTTATTTTTTTATTTTTTTCACGAAAAAAGACACTAGGTCTTATTTTCGGGGGATGTCTTACCTGGCTGCAGCTGTTCGCTCTGCCGTCCAGGGAGCCACAAACAGGTGGGTGGGCATACAGGCGGGGCGAGTCTGGCAGGGGGGCGGGAGGGAGCTGCCTCTCCGCTTTGAACCATCTCCCAACCACAAGGAGAAACAGACGAGGGGGCGGGCATGCGTGCGGCCGGGGGGGCGTGTCTGGCAGGGGGGCGGGAGGGAGCTGCCTCTCCGCTTTGAACCATCTCCCAACCACAAGGAGAAACAGACGAGGGGGCAGGCATGCGTGCGGCCGGAGGGGCGTGTCTGGCAGGGGGGCGGGAGGGAGCTGCCTCTCCGCTTTGAACCATCTCCCAACCACAAGGAGAAACAGACGAGGGGGCGGGCATGCGTGCGGCCGGAGGGGCGTGTCTGGCAGGGGGGCGGGAGGGAGCTGCCTCTCCGCTTTGAACCATCTCCCAACCACAAGGAGAAACAGACGAGGGGGCGGGCATGCGTGCGGCCGGAGGGGCGTGTCTGGTACGGGGGCGGGAGGGAGCTGCCTCTCCGCTCTGATGTCATCCAGAGAGCAACAGCTTGCGGGTAGGTGGACGGGCGAGGGGGCGGGAGGGAGCTGCGGCCGGTCTTCACATGTGAAATTGAATTACATGTGCAGCTACCCCGAAGGTAAGACCTAGCGCTATCTTCAGGGATGTCTGTAATATAAGACCTACCACCGAACTAGGTCTTATTTTCAGGGTAGGTCTTATATTACAGAAATCCCAGAAGATAGCGCTAGGTCTTATTTTCGGGGTAGGTCTTACTTTCGGGGAAACACAGTAGTACTATCTTGAGCCGTTCTACCTCATACAAATCCAACCTGATCGGAGTGAATGAGTTCGGGAAGAATTTTCTATTGGCAAGTAGTTTATCATAAAACTTGAGATCTGTGTTTAGAAGTGAGATGGGGGATCGCAGCAGGCGTAACAACGTTCGCCTACGGGGTATCCCCGAAGCCACGGGCCCCCGAGATCTTAGGGCTACAGTGGTTGGCATCTTCAACACCCTCTTGGGCCGTCCTGTGACTGAGCATATTGAGATAGACAGGGTGCATCGTGTCCCGGGTTTTCGGAACCCCAACGAGTCCCGCCCGCGCGATGTGCTGTGCAGGGTGCATTACTACACATTCAAAGAGGAGATAATGTCTAAGGCTCAGCAGGCTGACCCTCTGGATTTTGATGGGGCCCAGATTTCCTTGTTCCCGGATCTGTCGAGACCTACCCTGGCCAAGCGGAGAGCTCTACGCCCACTAACTACGAAGTTACAAGCAGCCGGGCTCCCATATAGATGGGGTTTCCCATTCTCGCTCTCCGTGAGGAAAGACGGCAAGGTTCATTTCTTCAGGCATCCTCTTGATCTTCCGATCTTCACTAAGGCCTTAGGAATCCCGGAGGTCGCTTTGGAGGCATGGCCTGATCCTCTACTGCCGGATCTCACTCGCGTGCCGAGTAGTGCCCAGTGGCAATTGGTCTCCCCTAAACCGCGTCGGGATCGGCGGTCTACCTCCAGGCCCACACCACGTTGATGACCGATGTGACCTGACACCGTGAAGTGCCGGACTGGGCTCTGCTGATAAGATACTGAATCGCTTTGGTCCGGTGCCTTGTCCATCTCAGCTTAACGGGCTTGAGGGCCCTGTTCCAGACGGTTCGGGCTCACAGCACTGAGGCCTGTGGCACTTGCTCGCTTTGGGTCCCATGTCTCCGCTATTGCGTGGCTCCCTGCATCTATCTGCTAACCATGCTAGCTGAAGCCACTACTGATATTTGCTATGTGCGTTATAGTGCGTTATTGTCATTTTGCATTGCTACTAGGCGTAGGAGACTTCGCACCCCATGGGGGCTATAAGTTTTAGGTTTTGTGTTACATTATCATGGGGTCTAATGTTGCCTGGCCTCTGGTTCGCATCACCGGTAGTTTTCAATTTTTCTCATTAAACGTTTGAAGGTTTTACTATATTGTATTCCAGATTTTCCTCCAGCTAGACATAGGGCCCAGTTCCTTGGTTGGCGCAGTTCTAACTTTACCCCGGTTTGCTCAGCTCTTACAGCAGGGGGACTGCAGACTTTGTCATCACTCATGGACACGCCTGACCCGGTGTCTGGACACTGGTTGGAATATTTCCAACTTAGGGACTTCTACGCCACTCTCTCTAGTAAAGGTGATTTACACAGGGGCCTGCTCCCATTCGAGCGTCTGTGTGTGGACTCCACGCCACCAAACAGGACCCTATCGACTATTTACGACCTCCTTCTACAACATATTTTCACTGACATCCCTAGATATTTTGTAGAATGGGCTGCAGACCTGTCGTGCACCTTTTCCAGTTCAGACATTAATAAATCGCTTGCCTTCACACACAAAATATCAGTGGCCAGTAAAGCTCAGGAACGCAATTTTAAAATTCTATCCAGGTGGTACTATTGCCCAACCCGACTTCGAGCTATCTACCCTCAGACCTCTGACCTGTGCTGGAGGTGCTCCTTACACCCTGGCTCCATGTTGCATATATGGTGGAGCTGCGTTGGGGTTACCGCATTCTGGGCCTCCATCTTCTCCACATATGGGGACCTCACGGGCAGCAGAATTGAAGGAACCCCACAGCTAGCCCCTCTGTCCATGTTCCCGGGATCATATAAATCAGTCAAAAAAGGCCTACTCCGCTTCTTTGTCCTGGCGGGTAGGGCGGTCATACCGAGGCACTGGAAATCCGCTGTTAACCCTACCCTGAAGGAATGGATTGAAGAAATGCAGTCCATTTGTAGGACTGAGGAGCTCACAGCCCAGTTACACGACCGCTATTCCCAGTTTTATGGAATCTGGAGTGTATGGGTACACTTCTGCACCACTGACACGTTTCGAGCATTGTTTGACGCTTGAGAGAATCGGATCATCTGAAGAGAGGGCCTAGGGATAATTATGGCCTGACGTAAATGGACGGATCCTTTTTCCTTTTTCCTTTGTATGTGCCTGCTGGTATGTCAGTACTACACTTGGCTACCTTGCTGGCCTCCCTGTTTCCTTTCTCCATGACTTGTACTTACCTTCCCTCCTCAAACTTTGCTTTCTTATCTTTTCTCGCCTCTTTTCCACTCTTCTTTTCCTAATACCAGTCTCGATACTATAAGGTATGGAGTGTGTCCCATGCGATAGGACTCCCTTGGTGGCTCCTTAGCTGTTGGTATTTGAATATAAGATTACGATTGCGTTAACTGTATGGAAAACGGCCATCCCAGAAATGGGGTATGCTCTCAAGCAAGGGGATATCATTGAGGTCTTTGTATTTTTTTTTTTTTGTTTTGTATTTTTTTTATTTTTTTATATGTACCTAAATGAGGTGCCACGTTCTTGCACGCTTGCATAGAGGCTGTGTTATACTGTAATCTTCTGTATTGTATGTCTTCTTATTCGTGTATGAAAATATCTTCAATAAAAACATATTCTTTAAAAAAAAAGAAGTGAGATGGGTCTATAATTGTCAGGGTCAGTTTCCAATATATTGGGCTTAGGGATGGTAACAATAAGTGGTTCTAGGGATTCATTTGGGAAATGACCTTCATCTGCTGCTTCACTAGCGGAGGAACAGAGGTAAGGGGTTAGAACATAATCAAAAGTCTTATAATATTCTGACCCAAAACCATCTGGGTTAGGGGCTTTGTGCAAGGGTAGTGCCGAGATCACCGTATTAATTTAATCTGAAGAAAATGGGGTGGCAAGGGCAGTAAGCTGATCTGCATCAAGTTTGGGAAGTGAGAGGGTATCTAGGAAGTGTTCAATATCTGTTTCAGATGGGCATGGGGTATCCGTAGAGTGTTGTAGATTGTAGAGTGAGGAGTAAAAGTTACTGAAGCAGTTGGCTATATCTACAGGGTTAGATAAGCGGGCACCCAAGGTGTCTATTAAATATGGAATCCTGGATTTCACTTTGAGTTTCTTATATTGTTTAGTGATGAAGGAGCCAGCTTTGTTTCCTTGGGAATAAAAATTGAGTTTTGGCTCCCTAATCATGACATCATATTGGGAAGTGAGCAGTTGGCCAAATTTGTGTCTCAGAGATTTAAGTTGTTGAGCAAGTAATGGATTAAAGACCTTTTATGTTGGAATTCCAAGGTTCGAATTTGGGCTAACAAGTCATCTCTAACACGCTGCTGCTGTTTCTTCTCTTGAGCCCCCAGTTTAACAAGCAAGCCTTGAACAAATACCTTGAGTGCATTCCAAAGCGTAATGGAGCTAGTGACAGAAGAGGAATTAGTGTGAAAGAAGTTCCGCAATCCAGATTGGAGATACTCTCTGTGGGTAGAGTTAGACAAGATGCCAGCATTCATTGTCCACATAATGGGAGGTCTGTGAAGAGGGTCTGGGAATAAGGTAATGCAGATAGGGGCGTGATCCGATCAAGTTATTTGTCCAATATCAATCTTGGGCACTTGCTGGAGAGTAAATTTGTCAGTCACAACTTGGGTGGGATGAAGCATCCAACCCAGGGACCATGTTTTGAGGTTGACCAGCATCTGTTAATTGTGCAGCTGTGCACAGCCCTTAAGATATTGGAGCTGGTGAGTGTTCAGGGCTCCACTAGGGAGACAGAGGAGGTTTATGCCTGGGAGATGGGAGGGTTCCATCCAGGAGTTAGGGTGGAGGTGAGGTGTGTACCGAGCATGCAGGTCAGCATGGTGTTTAAGACTGTCTGGAGGAGAAACAGACACAGGGGCGTGAGGATTGAGGCAAGAGCAATGGTGCTCCAAGAGAAAAGCCAGGAGGTTGAATGTTTGTTTTTGGGAAGAAAACAACCCCTGCAAGGGCAACTGTGTTATTGGTTTGAGGACTTAAACTATTAAAAGTGGACAAGGAAGCCATGGAAAGAGGATTTAAATGACTGGATGTGTCCTTAATCCTTCACCATTTGGAGCTAGTTCTCACAGTCCACATAACTGGGGATGTGGCAGGGGACTTTGCTTACATACCTTTTGATGAAAGGTTTTCTTATGTGTCATCCTAAGTTGGGATCATATGAGAAAAGCCTCATTACTTCATATGACTTGCATGTAGGACAAAAACAGTGTTCTCTTTCTTCTGTAAACCACCATTCTCCACATTTCTATGTAATGGGGACGAACAAAGGTAGACATATAAGCACTCCAGCCTGAGTGGTAACCATGGTTCTTTCTATAGATACAGTGGAGGACTGTGCATAGCCACCTTAGAACAAGAAGTATGTTACTTGCAGGATTACCATTTGAGAATAATGAAAAAAAGAAAAAAAATGCAGGCACCTCATCTAAAAGCTGGTAAGCTGTGATAAATAAAATTTTTGTTTTGGTTGTTTAGAGAGGTTTATGTCCTCATTTTCATGTTTCTGGTGATGGCTAACACTGTACAGCATCCTGCTTTTGTGATGTAGTATAAAAGGTGGTTAATAAATGTGGTAACTTTTTGTTCAACAGTACGGGCTGCAATTCGACATTTGGCAGCACATGAAAATAAAGTTGATCAACATTCGAGAAACACTGTTCTAATGTAAAAAAAACTCTTATTGTAGTTTAGCCAATACTCTGCTTTAAGGAATGGATACCAAATTAATTTCCCTATTCTGAAATGAAGCAGAATATTTGGTTTCAAACGCTAAAAATTAATTCCTAAATCATTTGGTAAGATATCTTGCTCAAAGTAAAGCCTTATTAAGCCCAGCATCTATGAATAGTAATAAGGGGAAATTGAGGGGCTAGTGCCAAACATTAATTATGTTTTAACGTAATAATTCTGCCTTGCAGGTACCATCATGGAAGAGAGGTCTGACAAACTGCTGAATTTTCATATTTTAAAGTATAATTAAACAGTGTTCTAAAACAGTTTGTCCCTAAAGTAGAGATATAGAACTTGATTTTCGGATTGAAGATTTGTCCATGTTCAGGTAATTTCTCTTCTTTATTTTACTACCTCTCCTGCCATAAGAAAAATTGAGCATCCATTCCCAAGAGGCATCCTTTAGGAGGTGTCAAGCAGTAGCTGACTATTTTCTTGCATCTTTAAGATGAATTCAAGTGTAGCACCCTGCCAACAGGAGTGCTATAACATGTAGTTGTTCTCAGACTGTACTTAGTCTGAGATAAATCTGTAGTCTATGTCCATTTCAATTATCTTCAGAACAATCTGTGATGCTGCATCTGCCTGTTGCTGAGTGTGAGGTGCCACACACAGCAGAGCAGCCAATGAGGATTGTTCTGATCATTTGTGTCTCTCAGCCAATCACTGGAAGGTACAGATCAGTGATGCATGCTGGGAGAAGAGATAAATGCTCAGTGTGGCTGATGCAACAGTCTCTTCCCTCCCCAGGGCCTTCCCTGGGGCAGGTTGCTGCAGAGAGACTGAACTGGCTAGGCCTAAGCCTGGGGACTACCCTGAAACTTTCACTGGGGCCCGAGTCTGGAGGCCCAGTGGTCAGCCACTCATGCTGGAGATGGACATAGACCAGGACTTCTAAAGTGCTGCTTGCATGATGTTCTCTGCACAGATTGCCGGTCTGGCTTAAAGGCCCTAGTCTGTGATGGCAGCAGTTACTGTGTTCGGATTCTTAAAAGGAGTCTACCTTGTCCTGGATGTACCTGACCCTCTCCCTCTCTCCCTGGAGTTCAGCAATAAAAGAGATTCCACTTGATCTACTGTCTGGACTTCACTTTGTCGGTCGCCACTGGAGGTGGTAAGTGCTATTGGTGCAGCCATGTGCTTAGAAATTCCTAGACAGGCTATGGAAGACCCGATCATCCAGCGGCCCTTACGGGGGTAGTGCTACACACGTTTTATAACATAAATGAAATACATGCAGCCCGCCACAGTTAAAAATGGAAAAAAAAAGCTTTTGCCGCAAAATTCATCTTCAGTCCAAAGCTGTCATCTGCATTCCATCTGCAACACTAGTGGAAATCTCTAGTCTTCTTGATTGAGTGATGATAAGCATCATTCAACCACCCACTTCCTTTAGAGCTCAGCCTGCCATGGACTTTAGAAAGTTGTCATCAATACTCCGGGTTCTGAATACTACTGCACTGAATAGTGTTTACACATCATTATATGAATGCTGTTCATTGCAGGAATAAGAACTTCTCACTGTTGCTGCCAGATGAGAAAAAGAAGAACCGAACATGTAATTGGACCGGCCAGCAGAATCCTGGGAAACAAGGTATGTATGCTTAGATTTTTTGTAAGGGTGGTAGGGGGCCCTAAAGCTGGAACTTACCATATTGTGCAACTTCTCTACCAAACTCCAAAAAGAACTAAGGGACTGTTCTAGTACGCACAGCATACCTCAATGACAGGATGTAGTAAAAGTAAATTCTATCATTAAAATAAATTGAACAAAATCTCATATCAATTTTAGCATGTCATTGTAATTTTCAAAAATAATTTTTTGTCTTTTTAGATTTGCAGATTTCATTAAAAAATAACTGATGGCATGGTCATCCTGTCACATATAGCCCTGAGGGAGACTATAGCGGCCGTGCCAACACACATTGCACAGTCCACAGTTGCCACCATCAGGAAGCCCATCCTCTGGTATGATGTTCAACCAAAGCTGGAGCAAGTGCATGTAGAGTAGACGCAAAGCAGCATCAAAACAGATGGAGATACAAAGAAGGATATAAAAAGATTAGTATTTAATATATAAATATAAATATATGAAACAGTATCTAATATATAAAAAAGATAATGAATAATGATACCTAGGGATTATTTACTGAAAGGAAATAGGCTGTTTACTTTGCAATATCATTTTCTCTTAGCAAAGTGAAAGTGGTAAAAATTCACCTAAAAACGAATATGCAATCATGTGCAAAGAAAATAAAAAAATAAGTATTTTTGCTTGCACATGGTTGGATGATGGAAGTCAGCAGAGCTTCACCTCATTTACTAAACAAAGGGCAAATTCCCTTGCAAAGTGAACAGCCTAGTTTCCTTTAGTAAATCGACCCCATCGTGCTATAGCAGACTAAATGTCATTTAGGATTTTGATTTACTTTAAATGCCTGTATAGCTTAAAATGGTGAGGTGAAGCAAGCAGAAAAAAATGAGGACAACATAATAAATCGTGGCATCCTAGCTAACACGCACGACCTGTATACCCCAGAGCAGTAATGCAGTTAGAGGTCTGTAGGCTCAAGTACTAAAAATGTGTCATGTACCATGTGTCATCTTTGTTTGCAGCACATTCTTCCCACTAACCACCATTGTAAGGGAGCATTTCTTTTTCCACTAACCACCAATATGTGACCATGAATGTAAAAATATGATTTAAAAAGGGATTCTACATTGACGACCAACATAAGTAGGAGTAGGGGGAATTCCACTGGCCGTCATTGTACATGGGGTTTTTATTGGCAGAGATTGTCCATTAATCATCAGTGTGAAAAGGGTAAAAAAAAAAGTAAGGTGTGTAGGCCTTCACAGTCCACTAGTAAGTAGCGGTGTAAATATGTGTGCAACATGATCACTGACCATCATCAGTAAAGGTAAATGTACTGTTGTTATAGAGATGTCAAATGCCAGGTGCCACAGAGACTTCAGTGGAAGCGGCGTGTGGAGCAGTGGTGGGGTTGCATAAAAATTTAGCGCTCTGTAATTTGTAGCTTTGCCTTTTCTCGACTGATATGTTAGTTTACTTAAAAATCTATGAAGTTGAAGATATAAAGGAGGATAATAAACATAAGCTATAAATGTTGTATTTTTGGTACTGCCCTTTTTACCATGCTGTATAGGCTCTTTCAAATGTGGCTTAGGTGCAACTGCTATTATTACCCTAGGATTGTGTTGCCTTCCACTGTTTGAATGAAATGGACCTGAGCAACCTTCACAGTTGTACTTGTGAAAACCTTAGGAGATCCAATACAATTGGGTCCCCAAGCATACCCATCTGTATGTTATTAAATTGCAATAATGCCCCATAAAGTGTTCTCCCTCTGCCTTCTTTGGCCACTAAACATTGTTACGTCATTCACCTGTACAATGGTTGCTAAAGTCTGAGCTTTGATCAAATTCTATACTGCTTTGTTATACTGATTCCATTGCTTCCCATTTTAGTCTACAGTGACATCACATGTAGCCTATGACAGTTATAGGCAATAGATCTATGTACATTTTATATATTCCCTCTATCTGGCATGCTGCAGCTTCTAATGTATGAGGAGCTCACAATATGCAGTGAAATCAGAGGGGGAAAAAATCAGTACAGAAGAGGAGCCTCTACAACTGTGAATGGTTGAAAATAAGGCTGGAGTTCAGCTTTAAAGTTATATTAAAGTCAAAAGGTTTGAAGCTATTTCAAATGCTGATTACATGACCTACAATCAATGCTGCTCCTTGATGTTTAAAAGATTTACAGGGCTATTCACAAAAGGGTGAAGAGTTTGGAGAAGGGCAGGAGAAGTGAACAATCTAGGCCAAAATAGCTGATATGGAGAAATTCTCCAATTCAGCTCACTTTCCAGCTCAGCTATTTTGGCCTAGATTGTTAATTTCTCCTGCCTTCTCCAAACTCTTCACCCTTTTGTGAATAGCCCTGTTAGTGTTCTGCCGAATCAGCTGGTCCTCTGAGCACTGGTCCTGGCTTCCTGTTTTAGAGTGACTAATTTCTCAATCAGAGTACAATGCAGTCACCCTTGTGTGTGCTAGAAAAGCTGTGTGTGTCTCCACAAACACACATTTCTGAGCCTCATGAAGGGACCCTGCAAGGCCCCAAAAGCACTTGTCTGAGCGACAGCATTTGTCAAAAAATGGACGTTTTCTGATTTAAACGTTACTTTGGAGTGCTGGTGACATTTTTATCAAGCTCCACAAACACACACAGACACCCTCCTTCCTTCTCTAAGCAAGTAGATGAACAGTTGCTGGAGTCTGCACTGTCCTTTGTGATCTTGTATTGGACAGGAAGTTCAGGGAAGCTGAGCTGAGAGACTTAGAAGCAGATCTTCAGAAACATGATGATTGTACGTGTTTAGGCAAAAATATGAAGACATGCTTTGTTGGGCAATATATATTTGTTTGATCTGGATTCATTATTGAGAGAGTTTAATACTACTTTAAGCTCTGCAAACCATTGAAACCAATTACATTTAAACAATAACTATATGACATTTAGGTTGCTGAAGCCCCGTGTATTATACATTTACTAATATTTTAAAAATAAAATACACATTTTCATCTTTTTTCATCCTTTGTTGCAATATAGTCCTGCTTATCCCCTGCGTACCTTTGCAGAGATTCTTCCTGTCTATATGCACATGCTCCACTGATGGCTGCATTGGATTTCTCAGGGTGGGATTCCTGATGGTGTTACCAGTGAACCGTGCCTACCCAATGTGTGTTGAAACCTCCATTTTCAAGGAAAGATTGTTTGAAAGGGTGACAACTCAGGAGCACAAATGGGAAACAGGTACAGAGCATTGCCACCCTACAACAGAAAGCGCCTGAACAAGAACCCTCATGTCAGGATCACTGGATGTTATTTTAATAAAAGCTGCAGATTAAAAAAAAATATTGAAAATGCCTTTTAAAATTACATGAACACGTAAAGCTTATATGAAATTTCAGTGATTAGTTTTATATATACTTTTAGATTGATGCAAGATTAAAATGAATTGGTTCCTAAGCGATACCTTGTTTAGCAATCACGCTGTGTCTCATTAAGTAACTTGATGCGCTTGACAAATTGTTTATCCAACAACTCCAATAGTTGGCCGAGGTCTAACTTATGTTGAAAATACACTTAACAACTTACACTGCTTGTTCTGACGTTTTTATCCACCGTGGGCTAATTTGAATTCAGAACACATCAGTCTTGTGCAAGACTTATTCATTGTTTGGCTGCAGTGCTTAATAAGCAGGCTTATGACAGATGAATGCCGGAAAATCAAAGCGCATATGAGAATTCATGTTGAACACTAGATGGTACTGTGGAGTGAATTTAAAATGAAAATAATGAATACAAAACAATTTTATTGCTAAAATACAAGGCCTATAAATAATAATGTGTTTGTTTATAAATATAATAGTTGATAACATTATACAGGACTTTTATGGATGATAAATGTTACTTGTTCTTTGCGGAAGGAATTAATTCACGCAATGCTTCAGTGAGCTCTAAAAAATCTAATAAGAAACAGGTTGGATTCGGCTGAATCTTTACTGTTAAAGAATACCAAGCTCAGTACAAACCTTGGTTTATTCAAGGCATATATTTATGCCAACCCTGCTCGGTGTATTTCTAAACCGTACAGTATGATTACTTATACTACTGTATTACGTTAGTTCTCTACCTCACTTTAAATTATGTGAAGTCATTTAGGCAGCAGGAGGTCCAGATAGGGAAATCATTGCAAGGTGAGAAAATGTTGTCACTTTTTTCAGGCAAAAACAGCTGATCAGTAGTTATAAAAAATAAAATGATATGCACTTAATTGATCAAGGGGAATTTGTGTAATGTTCTGCGGACTGCCCTGCCCATCTGCATCTTTCCTTTTGCTAGATTATAAATTGACCTGAGCGGTTGTCATTGTTGTGTTGTTGGATGTGGTACAGACACACACTGGAGTTTGTCAGCTGCCTTAAGCAATGTTAGGCTTCTGGGGTGTGAGTGACTGTACCATAAATAGACAGTAAAATGCCAGGTCTGCTTATCTCCC
>NW_017306444.1:779066-818178 GCF_000935625.1 Nanorana parkeri | reverse complement strand
ACCCTGTAGGGAAAAAAGTTATTAAATTCAGTATTATCAGATTGTATGCAGTCTGATGCTGATTTGTAGTCTAGGTTCATATTTGGTTTCCCCTAATCAATCTGTCATCATTTGCATCTGTCTGCTGCTGGGTGCACCCTAGTCAAAGAACAGAGCAACCAATTAAGTATTGCTATGAGTAGATATCCCTCTCCAGCCAATCACTGTGAGACAATGGCCAGTGGTGCAAGCTGAGGGAGGAGATAAATACTTGGGGTGGACCATGTGAGCTCTCTGCCTCCCCCGGGTCCTGTCTGTGGGGAGGCTGCTATGGATGGTCTGAAATGGCTAGGCCTGAAGCCTGGGGACTAGCCGTGTGATTATGGTTGGAGGCCCAGTGGTTACTACAGAGGACAAGGATGAATGTGACTAGTGGTTGGAGGCCCAGTGGTTACTACAGATGACAAGGATGAATGTGACTAGTAACTTCTACCTCAAGTCTTGCTGTCTCAGGTGCTCTACCTGTTGTGCACAGAGGCAGTGACTACACTCTGCCATATCATGGAGTATGTAGGCGGGGTCCACTCTCGGGGTGTTGCGTGTGTGTTCCCTTTGGGTTGGCTGGGTAACCCCGTGCATGCAACTCGAAACCAGATACCCCACGGTCAGGGGCCACGGCCTTGGCCTCGTGCAAGCACTCCCTCACGTGTAGTACTGCATACACAGGGCCTCATGGCTTCAACCACCTCTGCGGTCTTCGGCGCTTCCTCCCCCGTAGGCAGAAAGGCCACCATGAACGGCACCCTGTGTCAGGCATAGCCCCATTGCACACCTACCCTCCTCAGATGGTTACAGCCACGATACAGTCCAACATCACACTCCAGTAGAACCCCACCTTCTCAGAGGTTGGAAGGAGAAGAACCAGTCCACACAGATAGTCTTTTTGTTGGTTTTACTTGAAGGTATAAGCAGAACAAAGTATACGTTTCATCCACCCCCGGATGGGATGACGGCACAATTCTTGTTACTTGCTTGGTATTACAAAGCCCAGGTGCAGCCCAGAGTCCACGACTTACTTCGGCCATAGTCCCACTGGCAAATATTGTCAGTCTTCTAACACTTCACTATTCTCCGGAATCCCTTCCTTGTCAGTCCTAGCACGGTGGGTTTCCCCCTGTGGGGAAACTAGGGCATCTTTGTAGCTCTACATAGTCCTAGGCCTGGTCCTGTCCTTCCCATGGACCAGCCTATGTTCAAGAAACAGTCTGCCTCCGGAGACTCTGCAAACAGTCCTAGACTTCTGCTCTCCTGTAATCTCTGCCTCCTTCCCCTCTCGGGCGCCCCCTATAAATCAACTCTCCTGGGACACAGAGTCTCCCCAGGCCAGAGCACTTCAATCGATCACCACAAAGGGCGGTAAGTGCTTCTGGGAAAAGCAAGTGAAATTACCCTTAGACAAGAAGATTTTGGAGTTTCAGTAACCCATAGCAACCGACCCTAGATCGTAAGGCTCCATTTCACATTGGAGAGGCTGTCCGCGCGTATTCGTCTGTACGCACGGAGCTGCTCTAAACAGAGAAAATAATGAACTTTAATGTGCATTGTTCAGACTATACACCGTACGAAACCTTGTGGCCCCAATACAAGCCTGATAATACGGCAGATACAGCACGTTTGCGGCTATTTAATAGCTGCAAAATGTTTTTTGCGTTTTCGACCTGCATGGTCTTCCGCATGGAAAGCGTGCGGGAAACACAAGCGCTACAATATATGTGAATGGAGCCTATATATATTACATACATACATACTGTACATACATACATAGACAGAGGCAGACATAACAAAGGGCCCTGGTGCAAAATTTTTGTCTGGGGCCCCCCCCCCCAACCCCAAGCTAATTATGAGTAAAGATGTGCATTTTGCGGTTGCCACTCAGCTCCATTGATTTCAATAGGGTCAGATCCTCGCGGCAAACACAGCAACAAGGCTTACTCCACTATTTTGTGCGATGTGCGGGACGCATATTTCTGCCGCATTTGTGCGCGTTTGCTTGCACAGAAACACTAATGGCACCACAAGCGAGTTTTACATTTGTGCACGTTTCCACAGTTTCAAAAGATGTCACCAGCACACCGTGTTAAAGTGATAAGCAAAAGTCCATTTTAATGAAGAATTGCCATTCAATTGCAAGTGCCTTCGGGGCCTCTCAGGGTCCCCTTCATCAGGTTTAGAATGACATAACTCAAAGATAACATCACCCTTAAATAGACGTACATGTTAACTGTGCAGAAGAAAACCACTCCTACCCCAGCATAGCATCAGGAATCATTCTCCCGTCACTGCAAAATTCAAATACTCACATCAGGCAGACGTGTGGAGAAAGCTGCACGCCCTACTGTCACGGCCGTTGATTGTTGTAAAACATCGGTTACAGACCCCTGATATTTCCCTTTTAAAATAGAAAAAGAGATTGAGGACACAAAGTTCCTGTTCCTGTTCATTCACAACTTGAGAACATTGAGAACATTGAGTGTTTACTATAACCACAATCATAAATGAACAGGAGATGATGTAGATCACTTCCCATTCATTCATAATTGAGGCTATAGTATCAATCATTTACAAACACTCAGCGATTACTGATTGCTGAGTGTTTGTACCTCTCTCTGCTTCCTGACACGCGGTCACAGGAGGCTGAGCGAGTGGTGCAGGGAGGAGAGCTCGATCTGACAGCTGACTCCTCCCCCTCACCACCAGCTGGCCTCCTGTGACGGCGCTGGCTGTCTTCGCCCACACACCGCTCTCCTCTGATCTGTGACAAGAAGCTGAGCAGTGTGGGAGGAGAGACGCCGGCCGCTCACAGCGCTCTCCTCCCGCAGCATTCTGCTACCTGTGACAGTTTCTGTCCTCCCAACTGGGACACAGAGCAGTGCCCAGTGGGGAGGAGAGAAAGAACGGATGCGCTGCTATTTTGACAAAAGTGCCATTTTCCGCCTATATGTTTTGACGGCCGATATATCGGTGCATTCCTATCCCAAACAGCACTAAAGATCTGGTGGGGTATCTTTGACCCAGTTTAGACGATATGTACTGTAGAGGCTCTTTAAGTATAACTATGATATAAGATGTATTTTTAAATAAATGTTGGTAAATATATATATATATATATATAATCATTTATAGAATGCGTCTCTCAGAGAAAATGTGAAATATGAAAACCAAGTTATGGATTCTTGTTACTGAATCCCTGAGACTTACTATGTTTGTTTAACAAATGGTAAGTTAAAATAGGTATTTGCTCTAGGTAAACTTTTCTTCACAGTATCTAAATGCAAAATGACACTGTCTGTAATTTAATAGTTTTCGCAGACAACGTGAAATTGGAGGATATTTTATTATATTTGTAGAGGATTTTCAGTACTTCAGTTCATATATTGAATTTATCAAAGGTCTATAGCTAAAAAAAAGTATAAACACCCATCCTTTATGCAAGGACAGTTACATGAAATATTAAACATTTAAATACTTTAGCTGCATTTTTCTATAAAATGTCTCCTTAAAGGAAACCTTCCCTTTTTAAAATGTTAATGCCAGGCTGCTATGCTCATCCCAAGTTTTTTTTATAGTCTAAATCATGGACCCAGAATAAGTATGCAGACCAGGAGTTCTGCCTTGCTGCGTTTTTAGTCAATGACTCTAAAAGCTAACAAACTTACATTGTCCATGTTAATGCTAAGAAAACTGATTCAATTTGAACAAATACACCACAATGCAGCCAATAATTAATATGACCTATATTTGCTAATGTAGTGCACTTTAAAACATGTGCATTGCATTACCCGTGTGTTGCCCGCAGTACAGAGCACACATTGCTACTACTGCACATTGGTACCATAACTCTTAAGTGTTAAAAGGCCCTCAAGGGTTTATTACAGGGGGTCTACCTCAAGGGGAGCTGGGAGGTCAATCTTTGTATTGGCCTGTGCACAGTGTAGCTGTCCTACATATACTTTAAAGATGAACTCTGGGAATAAAAAATTATGTTTAAATATATTCCTCAATAGCCACAAACCTGCCTTGTGTGCACCAAATGCATTTGCAAACTCAGTATTGCCTCCTAAAAGTAGCTGTTACACATTTACCATTCTGCAAAATAGTCTGTGTAGAGGGCATGGCTGTGGGAGGGACCCAGCAGGCCCACCCACTTTAAGCTGAATGCAGAAATCTATAGAAGGGGGCTGATACAAGATCGGTCACCCTGCACAAGGAGAGAGAGCAGCAGTGACTGGTCTTTATTACAGGAAGCTCCTGCACAGATCTGGAAGAAATACACAAAGTACATCAAAATGCATGTAAGAATACTTATGTCTCTTGTATTTAGACAATAGTTCCTTATCCAAGAGTTCACCTTTATTTTAACCAATATGAGCTTTTAACCAAAACTTACTGGTAAAAGTTTCAAATAGCTGATATATTCATTTTAAGATACCCAAAGACATGTAATAACAGTTGCATATTCTGGCCACTGTTATTCAGACTGGGCAACAATCTTATGTCTTTGGCTGCTCACAAATACTGCAGCCTGACTGCTGTTATGAAGAATGAGTGATCAAACGGGTTAGAAGAGCAGCACCAAACTCTACTGTTCCCAATCTCTAATAAGCCAAACTGGCAGCATCTTTTCTACTCCCTGCTACTTACCTCCTTCCCTCTTCCCTGACATAAATCTGTATGAGAGTAATGCCAATCATACAGTTATATGGAGCACTCTGCAAAAACTCTGAAGTTATTTTAGCCTAGTTCAGACCGTGTTTGCACATCTAACTACCCTTTAAAGGAGAACTATGGGGTCAGTGTTTTCCCCCATAGTTCTCCTTAGGGTAACGGGAGGACACAAACTAGCGTCCTCAGTATACCGCGAGCTACAGCTTGCGGTATACTGAGACGCCGCTCCTGGAGCGGATCCCGACTTGGATGATGGGATCCGCCCAGCTGCGTGAGTGACAGCTGGCTCTGCCTCTCTAGAGGCAGAGCCAGCTGTACCCGCCCCCTCCCCCGTCCATTCCGCCAGTCAGCGCTGGCAGATCGGAGCGGGGAGAGGGGAATCCAGCCCCTCCCCCTGTCCCGGCAGAGAGCCGTGACAGGATCGAGAGGTGAGCGAACCTGGTATGTGTTCGCTCACCTCCCAATCTACTGAGCCGACCTGTAACAGTCTCATTGTCACAGGTCGGCTAGAACTATGAGGTGAGTGGAAATCACTCATCTCATAGTTCTCCTTTAAAGTTTATGGTCAGCCTTATTTAGTGCAAATTGGTATTACATCTGGAGCCCTCTTTTGAAGTCAAACTATCCTGAAAAAAATGCCTGGTCATCCTCTCATTTCCATACTTAGTGAAAACCAGTATGCATATTGGGTGTTCTGACTGGCCAAATTCTTGCTCTGGATCAGTAAAACCATAGAAACCATAAAAAAGGCCAAGAATGGCACCTACATATCTCTCTCATCACAGGTTTCCCTTAAGTAATGGTAAAAAAATTATTTTTCTTTAAACATGAGTTAAAACATAATTTCTAATTACAGGGTAGATGATTCCAAATGGATTATGTAACTAATCATATTTTACAGAAGATGAGCACAGTGCAACTAGCACTTACGCATTTCTTTGGGTTCTTAATAAAACATTGAAAACTATTTAATAGTGGAACTTCATCTGTGTACAATTCATTAATTTCTGCAGATCTCATAATCTTCTAAGACATCACATTTAAGAGAGTAAAATAGTAACTTGGGAATAGCTACCAAATGCCTACTAAATCTTTTACCAGATGACACCATAAATTAAAATGATTAAGAATAATTCTTCCTTTGTTCACTAATCTAGCAGCCTAATTTATTCCCTTTTTCTGTTCTTGTGTATGATGCAATTTGGGTCACGTTAACACATTTGTTTTAGTAAGCTGGGAGCATTATGTAACTGAATTTGAATATGTAGCTCATTCTGCTGTTTTTGGTTTAGCAAAATTACAGCCTTTATAGTGTATGTAAACCCAAATATTGAGCATATTTTATTTGCCCCCTTTTGGTCTGTTAAATTTGCTATTGAAATGATTTTATTGTATCTTGTTAGATAAGTGCAAACAAAACACCTGTTGACCCTGCCAGAAATCTTGTCAGCTGATAATTTCTTCATGCACTCTGGCTGTGCTGCACTGCTACTAGTTAGCATTGTTCCCAGCAATCCCTGAGGACTATATAACCCAACCCCCTATGGTATGAAGAAGAAAGGGGGGTTTCTGTAGTCCCAGAAGTGTGTCTAGGTTAATTGCTGCCTGAGGTGCCCAGTTATGTTACCCTTTTCCCTAGTGTAGCAAAAATGGGCACCTTGGGAGGTAACCTCACTAAAACCAAGCCTGATACAAATGCATACTCAGCATCAATGAACAGATGGCCTGGCCTATGTGACATTTGCATTGGCCAGGAGCTGTGTTGCTGCTGAGCTTGCCCTCTCAGCAGGCTCAGCTTTACTGTGTAGTCTTGGGTACTGCATCTGCCTGTGTGACAGGTACAGCAGCCAGGAACTTGTTTGATGTTGAGCTTGCACTCTCAACAGGCTCAGCTTTACTGAGTAGTCTTGGATAGTGCATCTGCCTCTGCCTGTGTGACAGGTACAGTGGCTAGGAACTCTGTTGATGCTGAGATTGCACTCTCATCAGGCTCAGCTTTACTGAGTAGTCTTGGGTACTGAGACTACCTGTGTGACACGTACAGTGGCCAGGAACTCTGTTGATGCTGAGCTTGCCCTCTCATCAGGCTCAGCTTTACTGACTAGTTTTGGGTACTGCGTCTGCCTGTGTGACAGGTACAGTAGCCAGGAGCTCTGCTGAGGCTGACCTTAAACTTTAATAAGGTTAAGCTAGGGTATCGTGTCTGCCTCAACTGGCCTAATGGGAAGCATGGCCCTGTGCAGTCCTTGCCTAGGGTGACAATGCAGATCCTTCATAGATACAGTCAAATAATGCAGCAAAAGAAGAATTTCAAGACCAGATGGTGAAAAAAGTGCACATTCCCTTAATGGTTCAAACATAAAAGATCTATTTTGGGGGTTAAAAATCCTCCCCCTTCATCAGTGTTTAAGATATAGTGAGAACCTTGATTGGTCTCAAATAGAGCTTCTTATATGATCCTGTATGGGAATTGTGTTACTGGAACCAAAGAGTAAGCAGCTAGTAATGCCAACGTTGATGACAGTGAAAATAACTCACTATATCGTTGTGAAGGGGGAATGTTTCCGACCCATGAAATGTGTTGACTGTCTATCATATGCCATTAGGAATTTGGACTTTTTTAACATCTGGTCTGGTGCTCCTTCTTTTGGAACCCAACCAGGAAATGGTGAGCTTTTTGAATGGTTCTTTTCCTTTCACTACCTCATATGAACAAGGTCCACTTGGATCTATTTTGGAACCTTCATAGATACAGCTCAATGAGACAATGTCACCCTAAGACAGAAAGTATGATACCAATGGAATCAGGAGGTTAAAATAAAGAAAACAAAGCTAGAATAAAAGAAAATGAATGCAGCCACCACATCTGGGATAGGATAGGTAAGCTGCAATATGCCACATTTTTGTTCTTAGGTTAACATACACTTTAAGGTAATAAGAGTCCAAAATGTTATAGTTCTGAACAAATCAGCATTTTGACATTTCATCAAGAAAAGAAAACATATTTTATGCACACCCTACCTTTCCCCTTTCTTCACCCTGTAATTCAAATATTCTTGCCAACACATTTTCCAAAAAGCATTTCTAGGTATTTTTCCATGTCACAATGTTTAAAAATAATATCTAGCTTTTACTCTAACACTTCAATCACTGGTATAAAAATGATTGGCAGTGTTGAGCTTGTGGAATTGTGGTTATACTTTTTTTCTATGAGACATTAACAGATTTGCAGTAAATCATGTATTCATAAAAATGGAGATGTGTGAAGAACGCATTTTTTTATATTTGACAATAGCAATAACCAGTTAGAAATAGCTGCTGTTGGGTTTTGGGAGTTGTGAGTGTAAATAACTTTTTTCTAGATGAAATGCAAGATACAATTGTCAAGGTAGAAATAGGAACTGGCGTTGCTAACTTTTTAAAAGAGACCTTTAAGGCCGTGACACAGTGCACGCGAAGCAGCGTGGAGCATAGGCAAGCGGCGACTCGCAGCCCTTCGCACGCAGTGTGTCTAGCAAAGCCCGATCCCCTGCTTAGCTTGGCGACAGCTTGCGTAGCGTCGAGAGATAAAAAGTTAATCTCTAGCCAATCAGAACACGCAAATTAATGTATGCGTCACGAACCGTCGTCACGCGACCAGCCATTCAGATTAACTCAGACAAAAGCGTCGGTGAGTCCAGAAGATTGTGTGGTATGTGTTCTTCCAGCCTAGTTCTATTCTATCCAGTTTAAATAATTAAACATGAAATAATTAAATCATGGCATTTACACCAATCAGCCATGACATGTTGATCTCCCACCATATATGAAGTATATCCCCCTTTGCCAAAACAGCACTTATTAGGGATGCACCAACATCAATACTCAGTATTGGTATCGTTGCTGATACTAGGCTTTTTCATGAGTACTCTACTCCAAAAAATGCCCCAATAAAGCTAATAATGGCACTTTAAAAGTTTTAATTATTTCGGCTGCTGTAAGGTCTCGCACTTGCTGGAGACCTCACGGTAGCCTTGTGGGAACCTTCCCGGCGCTAGTACACAACACTGGTCAGGCCCCACATGTACACCTCCTCCTTCCTGCCGCCCACACAGTACTGATGACACATGCCGCCCGCATAGTACTGGTGACATCCACTGCCCGCACAGCCATGGAGAGACCCGCACGCAGCCCTGGAGAGGCTTCAGCTTAATATTGTGCTACATTGCTATATAATGTGTTACTGAAACTTGTAGTCCCTCTACAGCCTGGAGCCAGTGGCAGAACTACCGGGATGGTAGCGTTTGCAGCCTCGACTCGGCCTTGGCTCGACACCACTGTCCCAAAATTGACTTGGTTTAACCACTCTGTAGAGGTATCCATGACAAGCAGAATCTGTAGAGGCAGCCATGAAAAAATACAGTACAAACTACAGTGTAGACAAGCTGCGGTGCGGTGTGAAGAGGAAGGTTGCATTTTTTTCGCTTTGCATCGCTTCGCATCGTGCAGTATGTCACAGCCTTTACTGAGAGAAATACAGACAATGCCATTGCTCCTTCTAAAAATGTTAGTTGCCTGTTGTCTGTTGTCTCTTACATCAATATTTTCACTGATCTGTGACAATCATACAGATTAATAGGAGAGAACTCATTGTCTGGATACCTGCTCCTGGTCTGTGGCCAGAAAGCATTAATTGCATTGATTTAGCATGACAGCCAGGCAACTAGATTCACAAGAAGAAAAGGTTAACAGTGGTAGCCTCCTTATTCCCTTAGTACCATGTTCCTTATAACCCCAATTGAAATCATAGAAATTTGACTGTACAGTCCAAAAGGCTCTAGAGTTGCTCATGGTGCCCAGTTCTGAACAGACCTGGTCAGATACACCCCTCTTTTCCTACTACTTCCTAATACTGGATGCATGTCAATAATCATTTATGCTATCATCAGTGGGAGAGCAGGAAGCACATTGCCACCAAGGAAAAAAAGATAGTTGAAGTCATTTTGAAATGAAGATGAGATAAAAATGGTACAGAACTATAAAGTAAAAAAAATCAGATATCAGCTAGGCTACCGAAAGCACAGGCACTCTTGTCTGCTATACGGTTTGCATGATAATGATTCATTTGGATCTGCAGGAGATGCTTTTTCAGGTTATCACTAAGGCCTGGTTCACATCTAGGCATTTTTGAGCATTAGAAAAATCGCTTTTAAACACCCAACACAAGAAATCCCATGATATTCAATGGCTCCTGTTCACACCTGAGCAACAAAACTCCAGCAGGAAAATGCCAAACGCAGAAAAAAGTACAAGAGCTTCTTTCGGCAGTTTCAAGCTCGTCTTTCCCCATAGACTACAATGGAAACAGTAAGCACGCAGCAGTAGCATGTTGCACAATTTGGTGCACGTTTTTGCGTGTTCGTCCATTGACCGCAATGTTTCTTAAGCTGCCAGTCAAAACGCGCAGAAACGTGCAAATAACCGCATGCTGAACCCGAGCTTACAAACCCTCAAAAACGATGCCACCTTGTAGAAAGCATGGGTCATTAACACACTGGGTTTCATACATGTTTTTCCTTTGTCCGAAGAACATTATTGGGTTAAAATACTTGTCGGGATAAGGAATTTAATAGGAGTGAAGTTTTGTTGTACTTTTGAGGCAAAGTTACTTATGAGCTTTCCACAATCTCTGAAGATTTTTACTTAGCTGGCATGGTTGCCTTGCTAACATGTATATACTGTATACAGTATATACTGTATATGTGTGTAGATAAACAGGAATTCAAGTTTTCAGTGAGCATGTAAGGGTTGTATAGCAGTGTGCAAAGGGTTAATGGAGAATTTTGTGTGTTGACATGTGGTCACAGTCATATATAATATATGTTATATATACAAGCTATTTAGATTTTTCATTTGAAGATATTGTAAAATGTAGCTCCTAACAAAGATTTATAGGAACTCAGTCCCCTCAGAACACTACATTTTAAGGGTCCTGCCCACATTTATTTGTTAAAAGTAACACCTTTAAATGAGGTTTACCCTTGCAAGGGTTCTCAGCATCCCCCATATACTGTACAAAGAATTCAGCCTACTGGCTATTTGGCCTGCCTAGATGCTTAGCTTGCTTCAGTACAGGCTGAACATTTTCTTCAGGCTTCCGACTCATAAGAGTGCCTATCTGTAAGGCCAGACAGGCCTGGACACACGCTCCTTGCATGTCTTCAAGCAAATATTTCTCCTAGGGAGGAAGTCCTGACTAAGTGAAGGGTACAGGCAAAATTCACTCGTCTTCAACAAATCTCACATAGAGTTGCCACCATTTCTTCAAGTGAAACCCGAACACTCTAGCATCGTGCAGCAATTTTTTTTTGGGAGAATATAGAGGAGAGACAGCCAGGTGAGGGAGTAAGTAGACTAGCTATAGAGGACTACAAATCCCAGAAATACATTATACAGCAATACAAAATAATATGAACCTTCATACTTATTCTGGGTTGATGCCCTGATGTCTTCAGGTGGCCTGTGCGGGCTCTCAGATGGGCTGTGCAACACTCAGGTGAGCTGTGTCACTCTCAGGTGGGCTGTGCAACTGTCAGGTGGGCTGGTGTGACACTCAGGCGGACAGCCTGTGTATACAGGCACAGGCTGCCCGCAGCTCAGAGGAAGATCCGGTTTCAGGCAGATGCAGCTGCCCAAGATAGCGCTTGCTGGGGACCTCGACAGCTGCATCTGTCAGAAAATTTAAAGTGCTGGCGTCGACACTGAGTGTGTTGTGTCTAGGTGCCTGCTGGCTCCAAAACCAGACTGTCAGGGTGAAAACCGGACGGGTGGCAACCCTAATCTCACACCTAATCACACCTATTAACAGTTTTGATCATTTTCATGTTAATTTATTGTGACCTTTTTGCATTTTATGTATAATTATGTTTGTCCTTATTGCATTTTCTGCTATGGCTTAGGAAAGTGGTGCAAACCCATTTGGTGTATTACTCAGCATATTATATGGGTAATGTGTATAGTAGCCGTTAAATCAGCCTTTCTCAACCAGTGTGCTTCAATATTATTTTACTTGATGGTGCAGGCATGCTTCTGAAGGGGTCTCCTTATGTGAAAGTGGGGCTTTGATGTAAAGACAGGACTATGGTGTGAAAGTGGGGCTCTAATGTAAAAGCGGAACTCTGATGTTAAAGGGGGCTTCTGATGTGAAGAGGGCTCGGATATGAAAGAAGGGAGCTCCTATGTGAATGGGGGCTCCTAGTGTGAGAGGGGAGATTCTAACATGAAAGGAACGGGCTCTTGATGTAAAGTGGAACTCTAATGTGAAGGGGGTCTACTGATTTGAAAAGGGTACCCTGATTTGAAGGAGGAAACCTATTATATTATGTGTTTTGTGTGGGGTCCTCCCTTAAAATCCACACTAGACTGCTATTTGGAATAAGGGTCTGGTATGGGTTTTTCGTTTTTTACGTTTAGACCTGGGTGCCTCAAGATTTTGCATACTTTTAAAGGGTGCCGCTACTAGGAAAAGGTTGAGAAACACTGCTTTAATTAACCAAAATTAGTTACTGATATTGGTTCTATGTATGCTTAATTATTTGCTAAAATCTCCCAATGGTTATGATGATTTTACTCTAATAATCAGATTACATTGGATGCTGTATTTGTATGCTGAACATATCAGATGTAGCGCTTGGGGTACACATACTGCTGGTAAGAACTGGTGTTTTTGTTTTTTTAAACTAATGTGTAACAGAAAATATGAAATTGATGCAACGTTGTTGTTTATCACACATCCTCTATCCTGGGTTAAATCTATCAACAATTCTCCATTAAGCAGTTGAAAAACTAAAATGGAATTCCTGATTATAAACACATGTTCCACTTACAAATGGATCTACAATCGCCACGCTATCAGAAAGACAATAACTATTTCCAAATACAAGTGCAAATTCCTTTGTATTTCTGCTGTTTTATTATACAAAACCTTCCTTTGACTGTACGCTAAATTCACATAGCAATTTGTTTTCCCCACTGCAGGACCTCTGGGTTACTCTCAAGTACCCTTGTTAGAAAAAAACCCACACAGAATTAGAAAATTCAATCAGCTGAGACGAAATTCACAGCATATAATGTCACAAAATAGAGGTCAGTCTGTAGTTAGCGTAAGCTTCATTATATCTGTTGTAAAGTACAATGCTTTTGTTGATTGTGTATGACACAAATGCAACTTTTACCTCTGCCGTAAATTATAAATATTTTTGTTTTTTTTTCGTGTTTTTTTTTATTTAGACACTGTAGTTTAAATCAGCAACCGGAGCAATCAAATGTATTGCAACAAACTTAAACCGCACAAACTAAAAGCAAAAAACAAACAGACACTAAAGGTGCCCATACTCCTATGGATTTTCGTTCAGAAATCATCCATGAATGTTTTTTTGAACGATAATCGATCAGTTGATGGGACACCAACGATTTTAATTACTGTACCTCTGAATGAATTTCCTCAATCGGTCAGGCTGGAAAACTTTTTTTTGAATCATACGAACAGGGCCGGATTTTCTCTCTCTGCTGCCCCAATGCCCGGTTCCTCAATGCGCCCCCCCTGTATGCCGGCTGCATATCGCAGGCGGCGAGATCACTTATACAAAACCAGCAGCGGCTTCCCCGCTGAACATTTAGCTCTGCTTGCCCAAAGCAGGGCTAAATGTAGAAAACAACTACCCGCCCGTCGCCCGAAACTCAGGCACAACTACTCCCGGGCGTCGGGACATAGGAATTCCAAACCCCTGCTGCCCCTCTACTCCCTGCTGCCCCGAGGCTGGGCCTCGGTTGGCTTTGAGGGAAATCCAGCCCTGAGTACGAAAATCGATGGATTAGTGGCGATTTTGTACGAAAAAATGTGTGAGGGGAATGACATGCCTTGATTTGTCTGTGTGTTTGTGGAGACACGCACAGCTTTCTAGCACACGCAAAGGAAAGAAGCCACCCTAAAACAAGATATTGGGCCAGCAATCAGAGGACCAACTGATTCTGCAGAGAACTAAAACTTTTAAACATCAAGGAGCAGCATCTATTGTAAGGGATTTAATCAGCATAAGAGACAGCTTAAAAACATTTTGACGGGAAACTGGAGCTGACAAAATCTAGTGCAGCTGTGCATGGTAACCAATCAGCATCTCTTTTTTATTTTCAAATCTTAACTGAGCAAACTGAAGAAGAAGCTGATTGGATGCCATGGGCAATTGTTCCAGATTCTTCTGCTCCAGTTTTGATAAATTCCCCTCTTTGGCCTTGTTCACACCAAGCGCGGAGCAGATCCGGACCAGAGCAGGTGCAGACCGGATCAAAACTGCGTCCAATGTATTCCTATGGTATTTTGACCTCCAGTTCACATCGCAGCGTGCGGATCCAGACCAGATCCAGACCGGAGGAAAAAACTCCAGTTCACATCGTTTTACCTGCTCTGGATCTGGTCTGGAACGCATCAAAAATGCATCTAAAACGCAAAAACGCATCAAAAACGCATGCACGTGCCTGAAAGCCCATGTTAAACTTTAAAAAACGGCCCTAAACGCATCAAAAACGCATCAAAAACGCGGCACAACCCACTGCACTGTGTGTGCAGAAACCTGACCAGATCTGGTCTGCATTTGGTGTGAAAAGGCCTTTGACTTTAATATCACTTTAATGACTAATGAACCGATTACATGCAGTTTGGGATAGATGATTGGCCCTGGACACAGGTATATGCATCCAGCAACAATCACCCATCCCAAACCACATGTAATCATATCATATGCAATTACATGTGGACTGCTGACAGATGCATCTGCACGCAGACATCTGGGATTCCTGCCATATGGATCTGTAGGTTCTTGCCCTAGTAATCCCAGAACGCCCCATGTGAATATACCCTAAAGCTGGCCATACACTGGTAGATTTGATACACAATGGTAGATGCATACATTCATGTAAAAACTCTCCTCAGAACATTTCAATTCAATAATGCAGAATCTTGTCGTTCGAAATTTCAATTTGAACATTCTCTTTTGAGTTTACGGAGTTTACCAAACAAAAATCACTGTTAGATTTTGGTTCCTTCAAGAAAAATTTTCCATGCTGCTCCTTGTTTTTTTCTCTCACTATGGCTGAAAAAATGATCATCGATTTGATCCCGTCACTTATTAGAAAATTGAAATATGTTAGGAAAATTAATTTTTGCAAACAAAACTCTGATGTATGGCCAGCTTAAGAAACAACCACACACAGGCATATATTATCAACATGCAGATCTTAAATTCTAGATCATAAGTTTAACCTCTCCCACACTCCCTAACCCCAGAGAGTTTGACCACTACATTAAATGGGCACTCCATGGAATTTATAAAAAGCCCAAATTAGTGCAGTACTCTATTATATACAAAATTATTAAATGTTATTAAATTATAAAAAATGAAATGCAAGTACTTGAATCTCCTTTGATTTGAACCTCCTGTAATATTTTGTACAGCAGCACTCCAACTTGGAATGGCCAGTGCCAGGAGCCACTCAGACTATGCATGCATGTGTACTGATAGGGCACATAGTGAGAGCAGCAAGAAGCCAAATAAGCAGAGTGATGATTTATCAGTGTGAATGCTTAAGGCATGGGGTGTTTCTTGACCATTACCCTTTTCAAGCTGTGCTGCTGCAGTAGAATTTGAGGATTCAGGAGTGCTATGTGGCTGCATTGAGTTAAAATGATATAACAGTTCTCAGTTAATAAGGTATAACACTTCTCATTTATAAAGCTCAGCTTTAGATTGTGAACTTCTTCGTTCTCCAAACTCTTCACCCTTTTGTGAATAGCCCTGTGTGTATAGAATGTTATAATTTATGGGACCATAGACCGCTGCAGCGGAGGGGAAGAGAGGCTTCAGGGAGCAGTCTAGGTGCAAGCCGACTCGGAGGAGTATAACTTTTTTAAATCTAGACAAAATGAGCAGTTAACCCTTGCAGTTCTGCCCAGAGTTCTGCTTTAAAGCCAACTTGTACATTGTCTAAGCAAGACAAAGCAGAAGGTCTACTTTAATGCTTCGTTCTGTCTCCTGCTGCTCCATTTAGCCGCCAGAAGTGAGGATAGTGATCCCTTTGTAAGCTATAAGTTACTCAGATAGAGATTACAGAGGACTGAGGATTTTCTCCCTGTCTCATATGACAGTGCTGGTCTAATCACCAAGCACCAGTCTTTTCACATGATGTGACTGAACAGATTAGTGGGGAATGAAGTAGGGATGCACAGATACCGGTTTTTCAGTATCGAGTACCAGTACCAATACTTTGCTTTTGGTACTTGCAGATACCGAGCACCGATAGCGGTGCTTCCGCTACCATGGAGCCAGTTTCTGGGGCAATCTGATTACCCGAGAAGCTAGTTCCATATTGTCTAACCTGCTTGATTGAGCTTGGCCTTGAAACTGCCTTCACAGCTAATCAGCATCGAGCCAGCTTCCCGGCCAATCAGGAAGCCAGGCGGCGAGTAATGACCCGCCTCCCGGCTTCCTGATTGGTCGGGAAGCCGTCTCCATGCTGATTGGCTGGCAAGCCGGCTTCCTGGCCAATCAGCATGGAGCCAGCTTCCATGCCAATGAGGAAGCTGTGAGGCGGATCATTACTCGCCTCCCAGCTTCCTGATTGCACGGGAAGCTGGCTTGATGTTCCCCTACAGCACTGCCGGTCAGAGGAAAACTTCCTCTTACCGGAAGTTCCGGTATCGGAGGTAAGTATCGGAGCATTTGGACGAGTACGGGTACTCGTCCAAATGCTCGGTATCGGCACCGATACTAGTATCGGTGCATCCCTAGTATGAAGGAAAGCTGAGCATGTGCTTTTGGGCAGCGGAGCATTAAATCAAATCTGCTGCACTGCTCTGCTTAAAGGGATGCATAGATTAATGGGAGGAGTTTGACTTCTAGGCCACTCAAAAATGTAAAAATGTAATTTGCTTTCCACTTATGTCAATGAAAAATAGCAGATATCACAATGTCTATTAAACATATTGGGGGAGATTTGTCAGAACTAGAGCAGACAAAATCTGGAGCAGTTGCTCATAGTAACCAGGCTGCTGGCATCTTTCCCCATCATTGTACCAACACTAGCATCATTATGATGTGTTTACCAGTAAAACAGGTTTTCAAGTTTCCTAAAAATAGCAAGTAAGCATACTAAGAAATCGGTGTGATGGTAGTTGTCATGGAACTAAGGTTCATTTTTTGAATCAGGGCCTTAAGACATGTAGTTAAAAGTCCAATTATATGGAGGTAATAAAAGTAGTCACTCAATGACCACATCCATTTTGCATTGATTCATTTCCACATAACAAAAAAAAAACTTGGAATGGTCACACTTGGTAAAACAAGCTTCTTGGTCACTAGAGCTAAAAATATCTGATAATCAAACAATAATATTCATAGAGCAATATACTGGTCACTTCATTTATAAAACACATAGCAGCACACGCCAAGGTAAAAACACTTTTCCATTTCCCATAATGAGGTTTCATTTCTATACACTGATAGAAAAATAGCAATTTTCTTATTTGGAATGAGATAGTTGAAGTCATGAGCCATATGGAGGAATACAGTACGTGGCAAATGACACATTTCCATCATGTTGCATGCTGAGCTGTGTCACTGCGTCCTATTGGGTTATAATGGGTAAAATTTACCTTGAAATGTTGCATTATAAAGAAAAGACAGGGGCATTGCATTCATTTCTTTTGCTCACATACATTTTTACTGCACACAAACCAAACTACTGCTGCTTTTTTGTTATTTCGGCTATAGTATGCTCAGTAGTCATGTTTCCATATATAGAAGGTGGGCATTTTGTCTAGTGATCTTCCTTTTCATTTTTAGATTCATATAATGAGAGAGAGCTGCCAAATTGGCTTATTATCTATGCAGAATCTGCTTTCTGTGTAGTATACATGTACGGTATATTTATAATGGCTTGCCTGGAAACTCCTATTACAGTACAATTCTTCAAATTGCCCAGACTGTAGAGATACATTGAAAGCTAATGGTGTGCCATAAAGCTATGTGATTGTACACAACAAAAACATGTACAGAGACTCCGGATGGATATGCCACTACTTTTGATACAATTGATAACATTTGTGCAGTTTGGCTAACAGTTCTGGATATATTTTGTTGCTGCTTCTTCTGTCCTTTCTTGACATTGGTATTATCTCATGATAGTTGTGTATGATCAATGTGTTCCCCTTTCTTGTAACTAAGCTTTGTTTTTGTTTTCTTAACTAATGCAAAGAGCAGTTGCACACAATGATGCATGACATAAGTATAGATAGTGCATACCCCTTGCAATGGTAATATGAGCGATATATAAGGTCTGTACAAGACCTGACAAATGTGCTTGGTACAGTCATTTTTGGAAATCAATGTGCAAAGCATAAACTGCCTTTTTATTAACAATGTATTGTGATATTCTTATTGCTTTAGGACAACAAAAGCTGGAGATACCAAAGAAGTCACTTAGAGTCTTTACCTCATATATTACTTTGTATTATTTTAATAAAGTTCAAGTCGATAATTATGAAAAATAAATAATAAATACAGTTCCAAATGAATGACCAGATGAAGAGGGAACTGTCTCGTGAGAGTGTTAAGATCAATATGTTTATCTACTTGTCTTTTTCACTGTAGACTATATTGATCTGCACTGGGCAGTTGTGAAACCTTTTGACTTCTACTTGATCAAAATCATTTAATATGTAAGAAGTCCCAGGATGTGGGCACACCATTATTATACATGTAGTAATGTATGATTATACATAACATGATATGTGAATCTGTACCAACAAGACTTGGGGGCACAAAAAAAAAGAGAACAAAAGACATTTCCAGAGGGCCTATGCTGCCAAACTAGGGATTAGGAAGATATATTTTCAGTGTCACTGTGCTGCTCATCCAGTAACTTAAACAAAGGAACCAAGGTACTTGGGTTGTAATATCTTAGGTTGGGGGAGACGTTATATTACCGGAGGCACTGCTGTGTTGGTGGCCATGCATATTTCCAGATACAGTATGCTGGTGAGCCTGGGATGGTGGTAAAAGGACATTTACTGCGACACTGAGGTGCTCATTGATAAAAAAACAGCTGCTACCTACCACAGACAGAGCTCCAGACTGGGCTCCACAATAGATGCAAACCATAACATCACTGCTCACCTGCTTTTTGTCATCATACCTAAATACCAGCATGCCAGTCTCTTCTTCTCTATCAAAATATGCCACCAGCCCTTCCAACGCTCTTTAAACTCTGTTTACTACTAGCTTATAGTTAATTTAGTAATCTCCCTACATAGCAGGCACAGTGAGTGCTGAGGCTAAGATGTTACATGGCAAGCTTGAGTTGTCAACAGGGTAAGAAACTCATAATTTATGTTCTTTAGTGGGACCAGACTAGGCATGCACCGATACTTTTCAGATACCAGTGCTGATACTTGGCATTTTCATGAGAACTACCAGGGTTGCAGCGGTTGCAGCTGGGACCTAGCTCTGTCGCTCCACCACTGTCCTGCAATCATTAGTCTGTATTGTTTTAGAAAAACTGTCACATGACAATAAACAAAAATGTATCAGTACTTGTACTTGTAAGTACTTGGGCAAGTTTCAGTACTTGTACTTGCAAAAATGGTATTGGTGCATCACTTATATATATTTCTAAAAACAAAATCATACATTAAAACAGAGATGTACAAATCCCATGAGCCCCCTGTGCTCCTTACAAATGACAGCTGCCCCCTAACTTTTGTTTTTTTCTCTAGTCTAGTCTTGGAGCTAGAAATAGAGAATACACAGATGGCACAAGCAAAACTGACAACTGTAAAATGTAGAAGAAAGCAAAAAGGATGGAATCAACTAAGAGGAAGCATTGAAGTAATCTGAGAGGTATTTTAGGGTGCAGAGGTATGGAAGTGAACTGAAAGAGGTAGCAGGAAGCAAAGTAGTCAACGGAGGGATGTATTGCAAAGCAGAAGCATGGAAGGTAACTGAGGGAAGTAGCAGGGACCAAAAGAATAGACGTCAGCTAAGCGAGGGAGAAGAAGAACTAAGTAAGACGCCTAGGAATACTTACAGTGTTCTGGGGTTGCCAACTAGTTCTTAAGGCAGATGAACACAGGGAAGGTGTCTCCCTGGCAAAAAGGTGTCTATGAGCCCATCTTGCTAATGTCAAGAACAGTCCATTTTTCTGCAGCAAAACCTTCTGTAATCTGCTTCCAGAAACTGTCAGAAATTCATATAATCATTGCAAAATTAGCATAGCAGGGAAAAGGTTAGGCTTTTTAATTTATTTATTTAGCTATGTTCTAATATATTGTAGAATGCAAATATTAATACCAGTGTAGCACTCCTATTTTTGGGATGGTGTGGAATGACCCCCTAGGTAGTCTGGCAGCATAATATTTTCGTCTCAGTGTCTGGTTATTGTAGTATTGTGGGGAAAAATAATTTGGGCACCAGGCACTTGAGTCTTTTTACCTTTTATTGCTAAACACAATTTAGGAGAGGGTTCAGGGGTGCAGGACACTAAAACGTAGCACAAAGATAGGTGTGGTAGGACTGAAGTATCAGTAGGTCCCTTAGGAGCCCTCTGAGCAATATCCAGTAGTAGCTTTTGCCCAGCTCCTCTGCAGCACTCTTAAGCATAGAACCTTCCTTACAGATGCTACCTCCAGTCAACCATCTTCATGCCCAGCTTTTGATAAACACCCTCCAGCAGGGCCTCCAACACATGCCCTCGGCTGAGGCAATGCTAAAAAGGGAAACAAACACTGTATTGACATTCTATACAGGTAGAAGCCCATGGGGGAAAGAACACTCTGGAGAGGTGACCCAAACATCATCTTCCCCAAAGCATATTTCTGAACAAGGACCTCAGAGTTTTGTTGGGTCATGTAACAAATTAATGGAACCATCTTTACAGTAATGGGCAGAAACAGTCAACCCACTTAATTTAGGGAAGATCTAGGCCAGTGGTGGCGAACCTTGGCACTCCAGCTGTTCCAAAACTACAAATCCCAACATGCATCTGCCTCTGGGAGTTATGTCTGTGGCTGTCAGAGCCTTGCAATGCCTCATGGGACTTGTAGTTCCAAAACAGCTGGAGTGCCAAGGTTCGCCACCACTGATCTAGGCTCTTGAGAGCTGTACTGAGACAGTGTGCTGTGGTGTTTTCAGAAAGTTTTGTTCAGAACCCTGCCTGCCCCTCTCACCTGTCCATAATCTGATAGCATTTCATAGAGAGGGCTTTTGAGGGCTGTACTGAGACAGCACCCCACCAGCCCCTCCCGGCAGCCATGATCTGCTTGCATTTAATAGAGAATCACAGAGATCCAGTGTTGTCTAACATAAGGAATTTAAATGAGATTTTCACTCATCCTCATAGTTCTAGCCGACCTGTGACGATGAAACTGTCACAGGTCGGCTCAGTAGATCGGGAAGTGAGCGAACACATACCGGCATTCGCTCACTTCTCAATCCTGTCACTGCAGAGAGCTGTGACAAGGGAGTGACTGGATTCCCCCCTCCACTGTCCGATCCTCCAGCGCTGACAGGCGGAACGCACGGGGGAGGGGGCGGGTAAAGCTGGCTCTGCCGCTAGATAGGCAGAGCCAGCTGCCACTCACACAGCTGGGTGGATCCAGACATAATTGTCGGGATCCGTTTCAGCTGCGGCGTCTCAGTATACCGCGAGCTGTAGCTCGCGGTATACTGAGCTTTGGGTGACAGGAGGACGCTAGTTTGTGTCCTCCCGTTACCCTTAGGAGAACTATGGTGAAAAGCCCTAACCCCATAGTTCTCCTTTAATGAAAATGGAAAGGTTTTATTTTAGCTTGTTGATCAGTGGGGAAAGGAGTAACCAAGAAAGGCAAAATATATAAGCTTTGAGCTCAGCCCTATGCCCTTTAAACATAGATACTAACATAGCACTATGAGAAGGCTAGATTAGGCAAATAGCCACAGCAATATTCTGACATGTTGAATAATCTACTAGGTCTGTCACTGCGATAGAAAAATGGTAAGAAGAAGCACAGGATTAAAGTAGGTCAGAAACAAAATATTCATAAAATATTTTAAAATGTTCAATCCTGGAAGACTCAAGGACAGTGTATACTTTCCTCAATTTCAGAACTATGGCTGCTACTAAATTAGAGGTGCTCTTAGTCTAGCAGGTTACTATTTGTAAGCTGCACAGATTGCTTGGTGTGGAACAAAAATCTCACACCTGAAAGATATGTAAATATCGGTGGTATTTTTAAAGCTTACACATGCTTCTCTGTTAGCGTCTCTGTGTGATATTAAATTTAACGAGACTTCCTCTTCTCTTCAAGATACCCAGGTGAGTATCCCTGCCAGGAGTAAAAGGGAAGACAGTTCTAATAGAAAGGAATGAACAATAATTGCCATGATTTTGTTGAAATCTAATAAGTATAATTATCTTTCATGCAAATGAGAGAAGCAATGCAGACCGTTAATGGGTAATGATGATTTGAATACTAAAAATAATAATGTGCCGTTATTAAGATGTGCTGCTGTACAACACTAGCTAAATTCCCCATGTTTTCATACAAGTATGTAACCTCTTCATTGCGTGGGCGAATTTCACTCCCATCCACCTTCTCTTTTATCCCATCGACAGGACTGACACGATACTTCTCCTACGTGCTGGAGTCGAGAGTATACAAACGTTTTTGGTGTTTTAAGTCCATCTAGTACAAAGCAAACACAAATTTTTGAAAAAGTCAAAGTTTGAAAAGTTTTGGTACATAATGATTGCTCCTCAGTCTGCTAAACTGCATCTAACCTAAATGTGAGAGATGAACTAATGATTAAAGTTGTAGCATGTACATTTTATGTACATGCTACAACTGTCCCAAAGAGAAAATAGTGCTGATAATATTGTCTGCATAATGGAAGGCTCAGGCACATTACAAACTAAAAAAGATTTAACTCACACAGTTGCCACCTGAGACGATGAATAACAGAATGGAAACAACAGAGACTGATCACTTAGCCTGTAACCCAGAGACCATTGAAACATAACATTTAATTTCTGTTGGAAGCAAACCCTTTAAGCTGGCTCCAGGCAGGTATTGAAAAGCCCACCATTTATTGTCTTTAAATATAATTAATTGTATGTTAATAGACAAGTACATGTCTCAATATCAACCTCGGCCATGCCATGCACTGCATCACTCGGACTGGGAGATGAAAGGGTGGCACTGGGAGCCAGTCAGGTTCTGTTGCATGAGCTTGTGCTAATAGGAAACAGGTTGACAGTAGGCGAGAGGAAAGTGAACTTAACTGCTGATATATTAATCTGCTCCTTCCTTGTCCAATCAGCAGGTGTGGGTGGGGAGGTGACTCCACTGTTTTCTTATCTGTAACAAAGAAATTGGTGTCACCCCCCTGGCTGTACTGTCAGAGGTGTATAAATCAAAAAAATAGCTGAACAGAATTTGAAATCCTTTGACAGCTAAAACAGTTCACATACAGGTATTTCATTTGTGTATTTAGCTGTTTGCCTGGAGTTCAGCTTTACCTTTTTGCTTCCACCCTCCCGTTATTTGCACTGCCACTACCTGCATGCATATCTGTACTGAAGGGTAGATTATGGACTGGAGACTGTAATTATAGAGAAAGAGCATTAGACACATGATGTGCTGTAGCCTTACATGCTCTCTTCCCCGATCTGACAGTTCATTCATTTTATCACCTAATTTTCTACTTTGAAAAGTATTCAATTTAGTAGGTCAAACACATTTAACAACTCTTACCGGTGTAGCTGACTTTTGTTAGAAAAATGAAATCTTCCGTAATGTAATCATTTTAGAAATTTGAACATGACTGTGAATTTTGTCTTCCCCCAAAACAAGGAAGCCAATAACATGTATCAGTAGCACGGCGGAGAGATATTACTGCTGGTTAGTCTGTTGTTGCTTTGGAAACACAAAAAGAACATTTTGCTAAATTAGTAAAAGTGAATGAGAAATGGTTAGGCAGAGACAACAAAAAAGGTTTAGAATTAGCACTGCGGTTTTAAGGAAATGGTACCTTGTGTGTCAAATTCCAACTCTCCTAATACCTCTGATTGTTATATTTGTATGCTGAATGAAAAATGACTGTATAGATGTTTCATGTATTTAAGAATAAAGGGATGCTTTAAAGGAGATATTGAAATAACTAGAATAAGAAGGTGGTTATTAAATCATGGGATGTCAATCAATTCTCTACATTCACATCAGGTTGTTTTTTGGGAATACACTACATGAGTACTTTCACTAAAGGTGACACTCACTGTGCTTTGGAATTAAATGCATTTGAGAGTTGGGAAGATGAACAGCTGATTGCACTGTCTGTAATGACTAGTTCTATCCATACAACATGCATGGGGACAGGCTTTTGTCCTGTTGACCAGTCAATCCCTGCATGTTGAATAGGTCCTAATAACCTGCGTAATAATCAGGCAGCACATCTATCTTTCTAGGTGGCTACTTTGTAAGCTGACTAACGCATACTCTTACTTCTGTGACTATGCACTTTCTCAGGATCCACCCTTCCATGAGATTTCCGCTCCTGGTCATGGGGAAGCCTCACTAGACCCGTTAGCCAAGTACACATGCAAAAAACAATTATCACATTTTTATAAACACATGGCTTGGAAACAATAACTATTACAGGGCCCTTCAACTTTTGGACCCAAAGGAAGCTGACCTCTCTGCACTTGACATTGTTATGCCATATCCTTTTGACCCCTTTGAAAGGAATCTGCTACTCAGGGGTGTCCCCAGCCTCTTCATCACCTGAGGTGGGGGCATGGCGGTGTGGTGGCTGCTGGTTCTGCATGTTCAGGATGTGTGTGTGTGTATACAGTACCTTGGGCCTCTCACTGGTGGTGCACCTTCTGGGGAGGGGGGTTGCTGGTGGTGAATGTTGGGGGGGCACCAGCAAGAGCCAAGAACTGTGCTGGATGCCAGCCAGAGCATCCTACTCAGCTCCCAGCAACCAGTGATGTCACCGGTTTACAGGAGCTGGACAAGATGCCAGCCAGAGTTTCTCAGTTGCTAAAAGCTGGTAGCAACCTAGGACATTGTGGCTGGAAAGGGTGCGGTAGGCACACATTGTGCAGCAGTGCGGCATGTCGCTCTGTCTGCTGCCCCCCACATGACCCAAAGAGATACTACCTGAGGCTATAGCGCCAGGCTGCCTCATTATAGGGATGGCCCTGCTGTTACTTCACGTTTTGCTTATTCATGTACCACACTCATGTACCATTCATATTCATGTAAAAACCACACTTGTCATCTTTTTAAAAGCACATGACTGGTAAATGAAGGAAAGAAAAGCTATGGCAGGGCCCCTCAACTCTTGGACCTAATGGTAGTTGCGCTTTCTGCACGTGCTATAGTCATGTCCTATTTTTGGCCCATTTAAAGGGAATCTGTTACTTCACTTCTTACCCATGTCAACCCAGAAGGTAGACTGCCATCCCTGCAGTGTCTGAGCAGATACTAGTTCCCAGGACTGGGAGCATCAGGACAGCTTTAGACCCTGTTCATGTATGTAAGTTTTAGGTGTGTTGAAGGTGCAGTGGGCATTTGGGGTATGTTGATCTAAATTTATCTAATGTGTTTTACTGAAAGATGTATCAAAGATGTATGAGGCAGGAGTTTTTTGCACTGCCTCTTCCACCATTCAGAGCCAGAATGATGTGCCTGCAAGTTGAGCGAACCCCAATGTCCGATAATGGTAGTCTCCAGCACAGGTTATCCTTTTTCTTAAATTGTCTGGCTAGAGTAAACTGAAATTTGATTGCTTGCTGGGGGTTACTACAGCCTATATCTTACTGTTGCTATCTGTACTATATCACTGAATAAGCCAGTTTCCTGCATATGGAAAAACCCAACTAATAATACTTAATATCATAAAGCAACCAATCGAAGATTAGCAATCAATATGTAACTTAGCTGATATTTCAATGTCTTCTCTGTGTTACTTTTTTTGTGTGTGAAGTGAGTTCAGAAGTGCAGGGAACTTTCATTAAACCTGCAATGTCACCTAACATGTGAAAGGACCAAAGGACCAAACTAGCTCAGTCTAAAGGACTTGTGAATAACTCATATGCTATCCATGCAAAGTTATGCATATTTGAAACATTCAAGTCTAGTTAAGGTTAAATTAAGAAAAAAATACATATATTTCCCTGATAATGACTATTTGAAATGATCACATGTTCTCTGGCGTTCAGTCCTTGTTTTGTAAATTTCTATTTGCCGCTGTTACCAGCGGGTGGTACTGTTGGATAGGGAATCCTTCTGAATGCTTCCAGGTCCATACATGTACTGGTTATTGTACAGCTACTGGAGAATTGGGCAAGGCTCTCTAGATTTGATGAACAAAATTGTGTTTTGTTCTTTACACAGAGGGTTTGTTATTATATTGGCGCGTTACAAGACTGATGATGATCAAATGCAAATTTAATAGCCACCTTCCGTCTTTCCCCTGTTATCAGGCAATATCATAGTATCAGACCTTGAATAATAATGAATCATATATTTTCTTTATAGGACACATGTAGTACCGCAGCTGCAGAGCATACACAGACACAGATCTTGCCTCAGCTGTGATGATAACCACACAGGAAAAGGTGAGCCAAGTCCATTTTCCATTATGTGTTTCAAAGCATGTCTGTAAGAAGAACTGCTCTGGATCTTAACCCCTACTGTCCCTGTGGTGTTCCCAGTGCATTGCAGGAATTTTTGCTGTGCTAAATCAAAGCTGTGGATTGGATCAGTATTGTTATAAATGTCCCAGTTCAGGTCATAGCTGTGCTCCACTGGGTTCTGGTTTAGCGCAGTTCCTACAATTATATACAGTAACCACATAGCTGCATTGGGATCTTCTGCATGTTGTTCTGTTATGTGCCAAGGCTTCAACAGACCTCTGATGACTAGCATCTCCTGCGATGTACCCATCTCCCACATGGCATTTTTACTTTTTCATTGTGACTGCACGGTTCTGTATGTATTATCTATATTTTCTGCCTATGGAGAGTCGATAGTAAATTTAGCTTATGGTTTTATCTGAAAATGAAAGGTAGAGTAAAGTGGGGACATAATAGGGTAATATATTAGAACATAGCCACAATATATTATATATGTTAAAGCAGTTTCTTCTGGTGCTGGGATGTTAGTACTATGTGATTCTGTAAAGAGGTTCCTGCCATAGAATGAAGTGGGTATGCATCAGAATAGGGGATAAAGTGGATCTCAACCCAATCACTAAACTCTTATATGAGCTTTAACATACTGAATCGTTTCTAAGCCCCAAAACAAAAATGTAATATATTGCAGCTTACCAGTCTTTGGATGTGGTGACTGTATTAGTTTTTTTTGTTCAGGCACTTTCTGCTATGGGGAGGACAATTGTCTCCCAGTTGTATCATGCTTTGTCACCCTGTCACATGCACCCCTGGTGAACACTACAAGTGGCTGTGCCAAAACACATTGCTCAGGCGTGGTTTTGTCACCATAAGGAAGCAGGACCAGAGCAATAATGTGCAGACAGTGTTAAAATGAGGGTAAGTGGACATAAAGCGCCCGGAAAAGGCTGGAAGAGATCAGCAGCACCATGGAAAAGTGTAAAAACAGTATGTATGGAATGAAATAGCAATCGTTGATGACACACACAGGGGGGAATTTATAAAAACTGGAGCAGACAGAATCTGGAGTGGTTGCCCATGGCAACCAATCAGCTTCTCTGTTTCATTTCCAAAGCTTAACTGAACCAACTGAAGAAGCTGATAGGTTGCTATGGGCAACTTTTCCAGATTCTGTCTGCTCCAGTTTTTATGAATTCCCCTCAATATCCTTGTGTTATACCCAGCAGTGTAGGTATAGTTCTGAGTATGGGTGCTAGAATGAGTGTTTCTGCTCCTGGCAGCAGGGCACAGCCTGGATCTGCAGGACACCAGGTCAGGGGGTGCCCCCCTTAAGGGTTAGGGTTGATGCACCGTGTACCGAAATGGTGCTTTTATTTGCCATGTGCCTAAAATTACATTTTTATTTTAAAGAGAACTATGGGGTTAAGTCTTTTCCCCATAGTTCTCCTTAGGGTAACGGGAGGACACAAACTAGCGTCCTCCCGTCACCCTAGGCTCAGTATACGGCGAGCTACAGCTCGCCGTATACTGAGACGCCGTAGTATACAGCAAGCTGCTGCTCGTGATATACTGAGATGCCGCAGCTGAAGCGGATCCCGACAATTGTGGCGGGATCCGCCCAGCTGCGTGACTGACAGCTGGCTCTGCCTATCTAAAGGCAGAGCCAGCTGTACACGCCCCCTCCCCCGTCCATTCCGCCAGTCAGCGCTGGCGGATCGGAGCGGGGAGGGAGGAATCCAGCCGTGACAGGATCCAGAGGTGAGCGAACGCCGGTATGTGTACGCTCACCTCCCGATCTACTGAGCCGACCTGTGACAGTCTCATTGTCACAGGTCGGCTAGAACTATGAGGTGAGTGGAAAGCACTCACCTCATAGTTCTCCTTTAATAAACAATAAAAAGTAGGTCCCTGAATGCAGTGCAATGCAAATACCAAAACCTAATTTACTCCATCCAGCTTCCTGCAAATTCCTAATGGACATCGACCCTCCAAAACCTTGCAGAGCCAACTGGGAGCTGTCGGTGGAGAGGGGGTAGATCATTCCTAAGCTTTATTGGTAAGACTTGGGATTTACATATTAGAGAGTCCTGGGTTAGGCACTCAATAAGTTTTTCAAAGGCATGCAAAAATGCATCAAACAGAAATCACTGAAACCACTCCCAAGGAAAATATTGACTTGTGTTTTACAGGTGGTTTAATGTGTTAGGTTGTGGTGTGTATTGCAAAAAGCTAAAATAGTTCTGGGGGCAGCTCCAGAATTAAACTAAGTATTACAGCAGGCTGTTCTTGTATTTTAACTATTACATACTGGGATATCAATTTTTATTTGTATTGTTTTAGCTGAAGTTCAGCTTTAACCCTTAACCTGAGCTTAATCCCAACCGGCCAATTGTAATTGCTGTTTCCCCTCACTTTCTATGTGGTCTCCCGAATGGACAATAAAAACCCATCTAACCCTTCCCCATGCAATCCAAAACAAAAAAGCGTTGACCACCTTAATTCCTTTATAGTCTATAGTAATTTCATTGATATCAAATGATCTAAACCAATTCAAAGGTTTTCTTATTTTCTTGCCAGCTGTTCGGAGCTGTGATACCTGGCAGACAAAGTCTTCTGGAAAGGGTCACAACAGGTGGCAATCTTTGAAGTCTGTGTATTTTCATGCTTAATATTTTAATATGACATTTCCATGAAAGTGATCTTTTAACAAGGATTTTTTAGAAGTTGTACTTTTAATTAGAGAAAGTTTAGCTAAATCACAAATTCAACATCAAAAGGCATTTGGTAATTCACCCTCAGTTTTTCCCCTATAATCCAAGTCTACTTGCTTTGGGAATTTATTTTTAAGCACAGAAGGCACGTTTTTTTTAAAAAATATGCCAATAACCTCCCCGACCCAGTATTTACGCAGGCGGTGGAGATCTGCCTGCTGCAGGTGGGTTTCCTGTAGTAAGGCAATGTGGGTCTTCACTTTAGCAAGATGTCGTAATACTCTAGTACGTTTCTGGGGTGAGCGTAGTCCCTTCACATTCCATGTAACAACATTAATAGTGGAGGACATAGCTACAGTGAATGGGAGTAGAAGCGGGAGTATGACATCCGTGCACAGGGCCCTCCGGTCTCCCGCAGCCATATTGGCCAATAATTAGGCTAGAGCCACTCGGTGTTCGAGAAAGTGAAAAATATATCGAGATTGAAAAAAAAATAAAAATGCATATAGAAGTTATAGTAAAAGTAAGATCATGAGTATGGGTACCGAGCATATTTACGTGACGGGGCACGGTCAAACCCCCGGAACTTGGAGGCAGGTGCCCAACAGGGCAAACAGGCGGTGCTCAACTGTGAGCAAAGATGCCAGAACTCCGATGGAAAAAAAATTGTGAAAATATAATGAAAACATCAGGGAAAAGAGACGTGAGGCAACTCTGGTAGGTCACCATGAGGGCAGGCTGTCTTAGCGAACCTGAAAACTCCCAGTATGTGGGCGCGTTGCTCTTCAGTGGATTCAGGGGGGCTCGCCCGGAGCGGAGGTCGGTGAGGACCTGCGTTGCCGCTTGCTCCCGGAGTGAGAGCGAGGATCAGGGCTGCTTGCATCCGCCGGTTCGAGAAACGAAAGGGCGTCCTGTGGAGATGTGAAAGTATGACGAGTCCCGTCCATGGCCTGTATACTCAGAATCGCCGGGTAGGTCAGGGAGAAGCGTACTTTCCGTTGGTGTAGGATCCTGCATATCTCTGAAAAGGCCTTTCTCTTGCGGCTCACTTCTGCCGAATAGTCAGCAAATAGCAGGAGGTTTATGTCATTGAAGCGAAAGCCCGTAACATTCCGATAGGCTTTGAGGATGTCTGCTTTATCTACATATGACAGGTATTTCACAATCACCGGGCGTGGACGGGAATATTTCTGGTTCTGTGAGCCCAGACGATGCGCCCTCTCCACAGTGCAAACGCGGGCAATACCCAGGGCTTCTGGAAGAAGATGCGAGCAGAGTTTGGGCAGGTCTGCAGGTTGATATGACTCAGGCAGACCCACTATGCGCAGGTTGTTCCTTCTGGAGCGGTTCTCCAGGTCCTCTAGTTTAGTGGAGGTCATGTTGTGATGTTTGGTAAGTTCTTGTATGCGAGAGTTTGCAGACGCCAGCTCATCCTCCAGGAGGGATACTCTGCTCTCGACCTCCGTCATGCGGTGCGCTTGGGCCAGGAGCTCATGCCTTAAGGACTGGATGCCCTTGGTGACCGCCGAGTCCACCGCAGCCTGGATCGAGGCCTGTATAGTGGGCTTCAACAGTCTGGCCACCGCCGCCGCTATTTTTGCCGAATCAGCGGATGGTTCGTGGTCCGAGTGAGATTCGGCATCCGAGTCTGCCGAAAAAACCTGGTGAGAGGCCTCCATGGCTTCCGTCAGGTCGCGCGCGCCCGTCTTCCCCGTGCGGGATTCCGATCGTGGCTGGCCGCGAGTCCGGTCAACGAACTTATCCATCTGGCTAGGTTAGATGTGGTGGTCATCTGTATCCTGCGTGGTGCTCGGTGGCAACTCTAGCCGGTATAAATGCCGATTTGATGGTCCCGATGGTCCGGAGCTCCTCACATGTGCGACTCGCTCTGCAGGCGCCGGAACCGGAAGTCAGAAGGCACGTTTTAAAAAGACTCCTGAAGAAAAGCTGGACTTGTCAGTATGAATGATAGTTTTCTGACTACATTACATCGAAAACTAACTAAACATTTTGCAGTCTTTTAACTTTTTAAATGTTAATTTATTTAAAGCACCTTACCTTAACTGTTCTGGCTTTGCTTATACTGATAACTTGGGGGTTTATTTTTGGGTGTCAGCAGTTGGTGATAGGTACAGGACCTGCATAGACAATGTAGGCTGTGGCCTAGGATGGAAGGGCTGCCAGGGTGGCACTTGGTCTTCCAAACACTGCTGCCGGAGGAAGTGGCTGCTTTATGCTCCAAAATGTTGCTATTTTTTTTTCCTGTAACTGATCAAATTATGCCATTCAGAAGACATAGGATGTGATAGTGATTTTGCAAGCAAACTGAACAACGTCACCAAACGCCTCACATTACTGTAGCACTAATTTTAAATGGGCCTTATAACTGTATAGAGTGCATCAAATGCTTCAGTAGGGGATCTGCATTCTTACCTTGTCACACTGAGGATGTTTTAAAAGATGTTTGGCATTGGAAAAAAAGGTTGATTCTTTATGATATGTACCATGATGGGCAGATGTTTTTTTCAAAGTGCAAACTGTCTATAGCCAACCCAAGTAAGGATATTTTTTAGACTTGGATACTGTTGTTTTTGTGAAGGTTTTGGTTGTAGAAGGAACGGTTAAAACATCTGTTTTTACTGCTGTCTGTGACTCCTCTAGGGAGATTTCCCCTAACTTCCTGTATGGTCACCAGGAGAGAAAGTAAGGGGAATATCTCCCAACATTAATGCAGAAGTCAGTTGTAACACTTGTTTTTAGCAAGGTGGGGAACGATTTGATATTCTGTTTGGTGTGGTCACTAGGACAGGAAGTGGAGAAATAAATCCACAATGGGACCATAAAGAGCAATAAAAACATAAAGTTTCCAGCCTTTCCCCATGTTTTCCATATAAAAAATATTTTGGCTGGAGCTGGGCTTAAAGTGAACCTGTGCGTAGAAAATCAACAGGTTCACTTTGACATTGCCATCCCCTCGCCAGAAATACCCAATAGCCTTCCTTTTGCTCTCCCGCTGTTTTGTTCAGCTGCCAGGAGCAAAGAAAAGTTGTGTGCAAAGCTAGCCATATACCAGTAGAATTTTTTGTCAAATGAACGGAATTCTAACAGTGAATGTGTTTTTTATTCTAGAAACTCTATTCATTCTTTGGCATTAACGCATGTTCTGATAAGTTCATTCGAAAATCTACCACTGTATGACCGGCTTAAATTATGAGTCAGAGTTTAGACAAGGGTATGGACTGCTGGTGTGACAGTACTGTACTGATTAGCTTAGTGCAGCCACATGGAGTAAGTCGCATTCACTTCCATAACCAGCACGGTTAGGGTGTAGGAAATGTAAGTGTATGTTGGAGAGGGGTGGAGGAACCAGACCTATTGCTATGGACTAAGTCTAGTAGAGTTTATTCTATGCTGTGGCATTTCCTTATGATATGGTTTTGCTACACTGTACCTTATCACAGAGAGCTACAGAAACATAACTTCAATCTAAGGAAACAAATACAAATTAATTAGTAGGTGTGCGGTAGTAGATAAAATTTGTGCCAATTCTCCACTTTTTAATAGCAGCAACTGTTTATCTGACTTTATACTGTCTCACAAGTTCTATGCATTTTATTTAAATATAGCTCACCATATTTGCATATAGTTAAAGCTATTTGAATTTTGTATTTACATGCATGAGAGGAGCTTTGTACATTTGTTGAATCAGATGTTTTACTAAAAGCTTTTAAGCCTTATGAAAACTCTGTTTGATGACATCCTTTATCTCCAAGATTCTAAAAACGATCAAGACATATAAGGGGTCTTTTTTGAAAAAAAAATTTGATTTGTTCTTCTGTGTTAAAATTGTTAATTTGGGTAGAAAATGTTGAAAACTGGTGAAGCCAGCAAAAAAGTGACACCAAAATTAGCAAACAATTGTCTGCATATCTATTGTGTTCAACTGTGATGGGGCCCCCATGCCAAACCATCAGGGGTACCCCTGTTTCTATAATGTCCATCTCTAAAGCAATACTGCACTGAACTATTTGAAAAGGAATGCAATGTCAAAGCGTTTCGATTAGAAAAAAAGATACTTTAGTTCTACTTTAACTATAGTAAGCATGCTGAGCATGGGGATGGGGGACTACTCTTGCTAAGGGGCTACACCTGCACTGCAAGGATAACTGCTTGTTTATGTATAGGTAGCCATGTGAAGGACTTTTACTTACCTGATCCCTGCTCTCACGGTACTAACCTCATCTTCACTACACTCTAGTTTGTGGACTGTTTCTCGGTGTCCTCACTTATAACGCAGGGGGGCAATAGGCCCTGCATTGTATGTGATCACGTCAGTTGGTCTCCGACTGCCGGTGTAGAGGGGGGAAGAGGTTGTAGGCATCAGTCTTGGAGGCTGCGGGAGCCATGTTCAGGTATGTAAAAGTACTTTACACAGCTCACCTAGACATAAATCAGCAAATAACCCTTGCAGTGTGGGGATAGCCCTAATGCAAGGGTAATTTTTTTTCCTGGAGAAAAAGCTTTAAAACAAGCACTATATGAAGTTAACATTGTAGTATATTGGGTCATGGAAATGTTCACTTTAATGAAGGTGTATAAAAAAAAAAATCACAATCTGAAAGGTGAAACCAGGTGTTATGTATGCATGTTTATACAATATACAATATCTTTCACTGAAAAAGAACAGAAGTAAAAATTGTAATTATTTCTTTCTCTGTTATACTGCAGTTCCTTATTCTGCAACACTACATTTTTAATAGACTGAAAAACACAATTCTTCAGAAGAACAACGAGATAGAAATGATTAAACCTGAATAATAACAGTTATTTTTCCACTTTCTAATATAGATGGAAGTGGATTTAAGCTTTGCTCGGTACTTATGCCACTGGTGGCGTTGAATGCAGGCTGCTGGCATAATCCATCTGTTCAGTGAATAGTTCGACACCATCTCCGAAAGCTGAGAGACATTACTGAAATGTATTTTTCATCGACAGCACATAGAAAGGAGAAGGAGAGCCTGGCATCCCTGTGCAGTACATGGACGGTGACTCTCTCTCTCTCTCCGCACTACTTGTGTCAGTAATGGTTATGTTCCCGCTGAAGGTCTAGCACAACTGGGTAATGACAGCTCTGCTACATTATTTTCAAATGTAGCACAGCGGGTGTCATGAGGAGGTTGTAAAGTAAAGAGAGGGGGGAATGATGGGATGGGAGGATCAATATCCTTAATATGTTTTCTGTTTCAGATACTCACCTATAATCTGCAAGTGCATTGACTGCTCCAAGACTTCCTGGGCTGTACTGAATTTCACCCAGTCTTTTTTTTATTTATTTAGAAATCTGAATAATGAGCTCTTTAGTTTTCTTTCATTCTGCAGTGTTAGCATAGGTGAGCCATTGCAGCATTAAATTGGATCTATCAATACAATTTACACTACACGTGAATCAACAGGACACATGTTAGCTTTACTAAGGGGGTTGGTTATTCACTCAGCTGCCGAAGGCAGTTGAGTAAATCACCGAGCCGAAGTGAACTGAGACCAACAGCATTCGGCTATTCACTTTGGCTCTGTACGGCTGATTGCAGCCGTACATTGGTTGGCTTCAGTCAGCAGAACATGCTCATTATGTTCGGCTGAGCTGAAGTGCAGAAGCCGGTCGACTCAGCTGCTCAAACATCCGGCAGTTCACTCGCTGCCGTTTGCCCCTATTCTCATAGAGGTAGCGAGGTGAATAAAAAAAATGTAAAGAAGAGGAAAAAAAAATGTTAAAAAATTATTAAAATAAATGTCAAAAAAACGATGTTAAGAAAAAAAAAACAGTTAGAAAATTTAGGAGTGACCCCAAGTTTAAAAAAAGTGTGTGGTGTTCCCCCCAAATTCATACCAGGCCCATTAAGTCTGGTAGGAATTTTAAGGAGGAACCCCGCCCCCAAAAATGGGGGTGGGGGAATCTGTGGGGTCCCCCCTTAGCCCTATAATTCCCAACCAGACCCCTGATCCGAGCACAGGCCTGGCAGGGCAGGAAAGGGGAGGATGAGCAAGCTCCCCCCTTACCATACCAGGCCACATGCTCTCGGCATCAGGAGGGTCCCCCCGGAAAAGCACCTTGTTCCCTTGTCAATGGGGACAAGGGCCTCTTCCCCACAAGCCCTGGGGCATTGGTTGTGGGGGTCTGCGTGCAGGGGGGGGCTAATTTTCATTGGGGTACCCCTTTAATAAAGTGGCACTCAGATGCGGCCCCCCCCCTTGCAAATGAGTAAGGAATACTTGTACTTGTCTTGACAGGCTTTGGGCTTGTATCAATGGCATCAGTTTGACATCAGTATAAGACATTCCTGAGATTATTCAGAATTTCCTTGACAGGCGCATTTTACCTGCAGCTCTGCTCTTCCTGACCTGCATTTGACGTGTTTCACGTGGATTTTGCATTCCTATGGACTTGCATTCCTATGGGCTAGCTCGTCAACAAAGCCTATAGGCATAGACAATTACAAACCATACAAAAAAAGCAAGGTTTTAATACATCAATAAATATGACTGTTTTAACCCTTTCATTTATGCTTTTGTTTTTTTGCACACATGTTAAAATTTTAGAGCTGCAGTTTACCTAAATCCATCAGAAATATATGTTTTTCTGACTGTAGAGATCCTGTAGAATAAAATGGTGGCAGTGGCATATTTTAGGTCCCCAGATATTAGTGCAACAGTTTATCAGACAAAACTTTTTAGTATTTTATTTAAATTATATATTTTTTAAATATTTTACTGAACTTTATTGATATTGATATCAGATAGGGGGCTCACCCCCTATGGGATAGCCCATTAGTGGTGACAGGTATGGGATAGCACATCAGTGGTGTCCCCTCCTATACTCCACCAAAGTTGATCAAACATAGATCATGCTTGATCAGCTTCATCTCCAGCCACAGTAGCTAGGGAATGACAGTTCAGAGGGGAGTTTGTGGCAGGAGTGGATGTTTGCTGATCTCCCTCCGCTGTAGCAGCTGAAACCCACCATAGTCATCCTGGGCCCACAGGAGAGGCAGCAGAACCCTGGTTACATGGCAGGGGGTGTCGGACGGGACAGGAATGGCACCTTATGCAGGCCGTGGAACTGGTCATATGGATTTACACATGTAAGCAAATTCCCGGCTCCTGTAGCAGCCAGGAATCTGCTTACAGGGTCCTGCTGCTCTTTCCCTTTCCAGCAGTAAAAGGGTTAAAGTGCCCCTTTGGCCATGTCTATAAAATGTTTTTTTTGTGTGTTTTGAATGTTTGTTGGTAGTACCACAGTGCAATTTGGTAGTTCACGACTGAGCCTGGTTAGCTGGAATGGATTTTACCAGTGAGTTGTGGAGCATCTTCTTCTCCATTCTTCATAGGCGCAAGCATACAGGTTAGCCAAGTGCATGCACGTTTGTGGAAAATGCCTCTGTTAAAAAAAATGTTCTGTTAGTGGTTCATGTATGCTCACATGCACAGTATATCCAAAATTTCAAAGATACAGCACAACCACAATTAGTGCAAATCATCTGATTAACCGTACAATGAGGGTGCACACAGGAAACAATACTTGGTGCAACAGTTTCAGTTGATTCCTGTCCTTTTTAAGTTCAAATGTTTCAACTTAAGAAAGGGTGGGAATCGCTTTTTATATTCATTTCTGTTGTGCAGCATCATTGCAATTTTGGATTTATGTGTTAATGTTGGTTGGAGCCTGTCTCAAGCAAAGCACCAGTATCTATTTTGTATGTAGTATCCACGTACCCTTTGGATGAGGACCCTCAGATGGCTCAGTGGGCTACCAGCATGGAATTCTTGATTTTTTTTTGTGGGGCAGCAGATGTACTCCTTGGATAAGCTATTAGAACTACCAGCAATGTGTGGACACTCTTCCAGACGAAGCAGATGGAGTTTCTCTCCCAGTGTTCTAACCCCTGTAAACACATTCCTGCACCTACTACCTTGTATATACTTTCCAGTAGTAGTGCAGGAAATTTCAGGCCCCAGGCTTGGGCCTCTCTATATCACAAACCCTCCCTTTCAGCAACACGGCCTCCTCTCCTGACCAAAGTTAAGAAGGTTAGAGAGCTACCAAAAGATCACCCCCAAATATTTGTATGCTCCCCCAGCATGCACCACTTTCTAATGGTTGGCCAGGGCGACATAAATATTCATAACTAAGAATTATTGTATCTTATTGCTTTATTGACTGGAACACTCCCCAATAGCAGACAGAAGCAAACAATGAAACTGAGCTTAAAGTGTATGTGACCCCCAGAAATTATATTGCATATGTGTCTCTGCTTTCATGTACTCAACCGAGTACCAGACAGCTGTACAAGAGAGGAGGGGACCCGGCAGCATACCTTATCACGCCGCATAAACGTCCCCTCCTCCCTCTGCCAGCGTCCATCACTGAGATGGCCATCGGCAGTGAACTGCGCATGGCGTCATTGCACGCATCCTAATGCTTGTGCATAAGGATGTCACACGCGTGACATCCTGGCGGATGACACTCGGCAGCCGCTCAGGGTGATACCCTGTCTGGGGGCACCTTTGGTTTTAGCTATATATAAACTTTAATTAGATGACATGTTACAGTTTATTGCAGTTCTAAAACAGCACATGGTAAAAAAACTGGAGCCCAGGATGGCAACAATATAGCTCCTTTTTCACAGTTTCTTTTTGGTGCCCTTGGTAAATAAACATAGACTAAAATGCAATGCCTCCAAAATAGTGGCATTTTATAGTGCCTTCAAGTAACCGTTTTAAGCTTCAAATCAATCTGTGTCCTTTCAGGACGTCTTGGACCCTGGACCTAAGCTGTATACAGTGTCTTGATATTTGTCCAAATCAATCTCTGTGTCCTTTCAAAACATCTTGGACCCTAGGCCTAAGCTGTATCCAGTGTCTTGATATTTGTCCAAGTTGAGCCCTACCTCATCCTAGCACTAAGCACAACCCCCCTGGCTGTCAGTTGCCAAGTGCCAGAGGTGGTACCACCCCTTGGCTGCACACACTGCTTGTATTGATACTGTATGGTATAGCATTTTGTGCAGTGTTGTACTGTAGTATGGTGCATTAGTATTTGCAGTGGGGCAGTGTAGAATGCGTGCAGCATTTCTGGCAGTGCTGTTACTGTAGTACAGTGCAGTAATTTTAGCAGTGTGATACTGTAGCATGGTGCAGCACTTCTTGCATTGGAGTACTGTAGTATGATGGATCATTTATCTTTACAGTGCAGCAGTTTTGGTAGTGCAGATACTGAAGTATGGCATAGCAGTGATTTTTGGCTTTCCTATTCAATGCAGTGTACAACTTTCCCATCCAATTTTTTTTTCTCCTGTGCATGCTATAAATAATACGTCTTTGGTTCCTTTCTTCTCTCAGTTTTGAGCAACCATGATTAAATCTGGCCATACACTGTATGAATGTTTGCTGTTTCATGATGAACTGGCCACAATTTGCACAGTGGGTCCCCCTGTTGCCAACCTTCCGTCCTGCATCCTTTGATCAGAAAATCAAAGGAGCCGGATGGAAAATCTTCGGGCGAAGAGTGACGGCAGCCAATCAGCTACCTTCACTCTTTGAGTATTCTGACAGCGGCACAATACACAGGAGACATCAAGAGATTAATCCATCCATGCAAAACAGGAATCTGTTATATTTCTTGTATTTCTTATGTTTCCTGCGGGCTGAACAAAAAATATAACAGTGTATTGCCAGTTTTAAATTTGTACTTCCATCCTTTGAAGAATCTCCTGCCCCCTTCCCCGCTAGCTCTATGAAGGCAATGCAGCTATACACTCAAATCATTGAATTGATTTTAATCTAATAAAATATTAGTGAGAGCTTTAATGCAAGTTATGCTCACAATATTCTAGAGATGTCCACCTTGTCCCTGAAAAAGTAAATGTATTCATGAAATGCATTGGACTTTTGCATTGGATTTTTCCTGGTCCCCCAGATTATTAATATTGGGGTAT
>NW_017306444.1:726857-779053 GCF_000935625.1 Nanorana parkeri | reverse complement strand
GATACACTTTTATTGTCATTTTAATGCTGTGAATTAAATGAGTTGTTTTAGACAAATTGTTGATAAGACTCATATAAGTCCCAAACAATAGTGTGAGCATTTTAACCATACAGTAGGAATGTGGCATGCCTAGAATGGTTCTGCATTACTATATCTTTATAATGTTAATGCTATAAGTAAGCAATACCCCTTAAATAATTTAGCTAAAACCACTTTGGTAATTTCCTCATAATCATGTACCTGGTTTTCTCAGGTTGGCATCTCTTATTTTGCAAACCCAACCCCTATCACTGTTACTTTTGCTGGGCAGCATTGTCTGCACATAAATATGGAGGAAAATACTAATAAAAGCATATCAAATAAATACAGTTGTCACATGTTTTAACTGCATACAGCTATCAGAATACAGTATTTCTAATAATCGTAGTTTTAAAATGGTGCTGGAACAAACAACTGTTATCCCGATGCCTTTTAAAACTGCACCCAGGACTTAAGTAGTTAAGATACATTTCAGATAATTACACAAGCTGAATTGAAAAATCCTTTCATGGCTTTGATGGTGTACTGTACATAATTGAATTTAGGAGTGTTTTTTTTATAAATTTGTCTGGAGTTGTTGTTTAGCCACAGGGGAGAAAGCCATGGTATTTTTTTTTTTTTGCAGTTTGAGCAATAATGGGCTTATCTGACCTTTTTTCTCATATAAAAGCTATATCACTTCTCCTTTCTAGCTATAGCAGAACTTTTTTTTCGTTGTTTGTTTTTGTTTTTTTTAAGATAAAGCCATGCAGCAAAGAAACCTATTAGTATAATCACTATACCTTCCAGAATGATGGACCCATTGAACAGAATACTGAACCAGCTATTAAATATAGTAAACTCATTTTTCAAGCCCTCACCACTACAGCCAAAAACTATATAGCTAAAAGCTGGAATAAAACCTCAGCCATCAATCGCTCAGGTTGAAAGCACATTTAGCATACTATTCAACTGCATCTATTAACAGCTCTGTGTAACGGTAAGCACAATTCTCTGTATGCTGGGTGGGAACTACTAAAGATAAAAAACAAGTAGTAATGAATGTTCCCTGCAATATTTCATTGTTTCACATGTAAAGATGCCCTAATGTATCCCCTGGGAAGCAGAGTTTTTACTGGCATTGCATGAATTTATCATTGTGCTGTCTTTTCTGAATATTATTATTTTTTTGTCTTGTTTCTATGCTACATTCTAGTCTGCTGCAATAATACATCATTTCTTGCTTTTGTTATACTCGTTCTGCGGAAAATATAACCGTTTTAGTTGCAGAGTGTTATAAATTAATAATTGGTTTACCTTGCGTATCCAGAACGGTTAAATTACTGTGACAATAGATGTAAAAGGCATGTTCATGAGCACACACACATTGCAGGATGGATGCTTATTTTAGATGAAGTGCGCTTTATAATTTTTTCAACGTTTACGTTTCATTTTTCAAATTCCATGAGGCTTTTCAGGCCGTTTCCACCTCTTGGCCATTTTTCAAATATTAAAGCATTCTTTTAGTACGGCATACAGGAGAGTGTGCAGCGTGACCCAATCGCTTGCACTGCCTTTTACATCTCTTATTATTTTATACACTGTTAAACTGAAGCATTATTTGGCCATGACTGGGTCTGGATTTCAATTATTTACATTACTAAGCTACTTTTATTTTGTAGCCTCCCATAAACCCATATCTTTGTGGGCTCCCAGTTCTTTGCTCCTGATATGATTTGGGGTACAATTATTGATATCCTTTCATTTTGTTTCTTGAAAACCTAAAGAAAAAATGTTGAAAACAAAAGTCAAAAGTTAAACCTTTCTCTTTTATGCCCCAGTCTCTTAAGAATTACCCCCTCATTGGCACCACACTTTTTGTGTGTGCTAGACCTTTTTCACAATTGAAACTTGACAATAAGCACTCCCTACTTAACCCTGTCATTGGACATCCAGACTTTATACCGGGAATGTGTCTGGGCCCTTTTCGGCCTTTGCTCTCCAGACATATTTTTCAAGTAACTCATTTTCTAAGCGGAGATTCCTGGCCTTCTCATGAAGCCTTGACTGATCCGCAGGGTACTTTTAAATTAGACTTCTGGAAGGCGTTACAATTGAGAGACTTCCTTCCAACGCTACCACCTGCTAAGGATTTCAGCCATCAGTTGTCTCCCTTCGAACGCTTATGTGACTCTTAAGGTCCTATTAGGCATACTCTTTCTAGTATTTATACTGTGCTCTCCACCCCCCTTACAAATGATAGGACCTTTTTCATAACTTACTGGGAATGAGATCTTTAAACCTCCTTTATGGATGAACAATTATTATTATTATACAGGATTTATATAGTGGCAACAGTTTGCGCAGCAGTTTGCCAACAGTTTGCGGAGCAGTTTGCCAACAGTTTGACATTGACAGCAATGTCAAAATATTAATTTTATCATGAGATCATCTATTTGTACGAAACACCAGGAGACTAACTATAAACTTCTTACTAGATGATATCGGACGCCGTTACTTTTGCACAGGTTTTTTCCTGGGGCCACCAATATCTGCTGTAGATGTAACTCAAAGGTTGGCACTCTGTTACATACCTTCTGGACCTGCCCAACTCTAGCACACTTTTGGTCTTCTCTCTGTTCTATTACACAAACATTTACAGACTCCGATCTTCCTGATGACCCATCATTTTTCTTACTGCATAATACCTTTATGTCCAGGAAAGCTTACTCACGTTCGGTGGTTTGCCATCTCCTGGATGCAGCTAAATCCTGTATCCCCAGCCTATGGCAGAATTCCTTTCCCCTTCTACATGTATGTGTATACGTAAGATGGAAGAGATCAGGAAGATGGAGAACTTAATCCCTTCCTCCCAGAATAGGCATGAAAGTTACTTTTAAATGTGGTACTATTGGTTGGAGTTCATGGAATCACCCGAGAGCTAAGCACTGTTAGATGGGTAGGTCTTTCGGGGGCCACCCTGGAACTGGTCTCCCTCATGCCTTATTAAATGGTAATTTCCTCCTTTCTACTTTTTCTTCTCCTCCTATTTCTATGGCTTTTCACCTGTACCTTACATCTTGTTATATATATTTTCCTTTATCCTCTGCATATCTTACTATCCCTACCCCCCTTCTTCTATCCCCCCTCTATTGTTTCAAACTCTCCTCACCCCCCTTTCTCTCTCCCTCCTATGCCTTCCAAGCTTGTCCCCCATTATTCCACTTGCAAATTAGCTTAGTGATACTCCATATGAAGTTTACAGTTGGATCCTTAATGTATTTTAGTGTTCGTAAACTGTCTAATGATGAGTGATATGTCCTCTTCCACAACATTTTGTCATCGCCTGATGTATAGGACTACATTCTTTGTCAAGTTTACTAAGTTTGATTTTACTGTTGATCATTTTATGATGCCATGTTTGTTGTATAAATTACTAAATAAATAAATAAAGAATAAAAATTAAATAAGTAAAACAGGAAACCTACAGATTGATATAAAGATAGTCACTAGGAACAAAATAGGCGGAAGGACTACATGCCAGGGTGGACTTGGGATCAAAAGGAGGGGTCAAGGTCAAGTGTTTTTCTTTAAACATAAAAGGGGTACTTACCTGATTGGCCGATTTATAGGTGGTCCAGGAGGGGCTTCCCAGTGGTCTGAGAAGGCCGAGTTTTTCCCTGGTCAGTTGGTGGCAGCACACGGCGAGCGAACTTCCCACCCGCCCATTTATGATTTTGGCTGTCTGTAATGTTGGTTGTATTTCCATGTATAGCATGGTCTGGGGGTCCTGGAAGGCAGTGTGTGGTGGTACGGTGGTGGTGAGGACTCGTCTTTGGTGCGCAGTTCTCGTGGTGGCAGGAATAGTTGTAAAATGTCTCTGCATCAATTCTGTGTGTTGTCCCTGAGTCGGTGCATTGCGGCTAGGGGCCATGGTAATAGGTATGCAGAGATGGTTGTGGTAAGGTAATGGGGCTTTCATGGGTTGGTGGTTGGTGTAGCAGGAATAGGTAAAAAAGAGAACCGAGAACCTAAGCCTTGCCCTAGTCATGTGCTCCTAGGCCCTACTCTGTATTGCCTGTTGACACTTGCACATGCCACAGGCTATAGAGCCCTGTAATTTGTAGTTAGGTCTCTGTCGGGAATGGTGTCAGACAAAACAGGAAGAGTAGAGAAATCTCCTCTATTGGGTCACAGATAGTGTTTATATCCTGACCAAAAATCTCTTCAACATGGACACTAGCTTTAAAACCTGACAAGTTTGAGTGTACAGCAGGCAGTGAGAGGGTTGGTGGGAAACCGTTGAGGCTGAAAAATGCATTGCTGAGCCTAAAAATGTATGTCCAGAGGAACTGCACAGGGCTGGATATCCGTTTGTGTAGTGAACGAGGTTCCCGCTGCTGTGCTGCATGATCACCACATGTACTGCCAGTGTGGGGCTGTGGTAATACACAGGGGGGAATTTATCGAAACTGGAGCAGACAGAATCTGGAGCAGTTGCCATGGCAACCAATCAGCTTTTTTCACCAGTTAAGTTAGGATTTGAAAATGAAAGAGAGAAGCTGATTGGTTGCCATGCACAGCTGCCCCAGATTTTCTCAGCTTCAGTTTTGATAAATACCCCTAGGTCTTTTTAACTCATTCCTGCCTGGACATAGGCTGTTCCCATAGACTCACTGGCATACTTTGGACACAGGGCTTACAAGGTGCTCAATGCTGCTGGCAGGATCCCTGTTCCTTGCTCCTCTGGTTCCTTGCACACCCTGGTGGATGCCCAACTTAACCAGATTCATCAGATGCCTTCCACATACCAGCTTTAGGCCTTACATTAATAGACCCCAGTAGCAGCCTAACCAGAACATGTCCATTCCTAGGAAATGTTCCCACCTTGAGGTTAGAAGAAGGACCAGTTTACTTAAGGAAAGCTTTCTTAACATTTTACATGCAAATTTGATTCTGTACATATTTACTTTCTCCAGTTGTCTAGTAAGTGACAGCATGATCCTTCAGTTACAAAGGGAACAAAACAATAGGTAAAGAGAGAGAAGCCCAGAGTCCTTCATCCTCCCAATAGGTATGCAAGTAGTCTCGAAAGTCCTGTGCCTACTTCCCCTGCTTCCCCCCCCCTAAGGGAAAGCTCAGAGCAATGAAAGTACACTGTCTACATCCTTTTGGTCCTTTCCTTTAAGCATTTCCCATGACCAACCAACAACTCTTGGTGGCTCCCGACCAAATTATTTATACACAAGTTCCTCTCTGAAGCTGCCCCACTCCTGGGTGGGTTACAGCTGGCACTTAACTCCTATGACTCCTAAAGTCACAGCTTCTTTTTTCTCTATGCATGGCAAGATTCAATGGGCAAATAGGGGAACTACACTTGTACTTCTGTGCCCCTACCCTACATTGCCAATACACCAATGCAGTTATCAGCAGCAGATTACTTTTATTTTTGGCGGCTGCCATTTTTTTTTCTTTTTTCCTGTATTTATGTGTTCTATTGTACAGTACTTTCTGGTTCAGGCAGTCTTACAATATCAGAGACCAAGAAAAAGGTTACATAGAATGTAAATGTTTTTTGTTAATAATTATGGACAGAGAAACACATAACATACATTGAGAAAAAAGGAGGATTCAGGGATTTCTGTTCAGGGGAATTGCTATTTGCACTTTAGTGAATTACAATGGCCTATTATGTCTAACGGACCTGCTGTGGCTGCACGCATTGTATTTTGCTGGTTATTTGGTCATGGCAAGTGTCAAAAGAAAAAAAAAAAAACATGTTTTTTTTGTGAAATTTTTCCATCACTGCTGTTTGCATCACATGCAGTTTTGCTAAAATATGCTACTGTATATTTCTCAGACAAAAACACCCTTATACAGGCAACCACCTCTGTAACTACCTTTTACCTGATCGAAGAGAGACACTGTTTTTTTTCTAAAGATAATATATGTAAACCAAGAAAACTTCCATGTCTGCCTGCACTGTCTACATGCATTGTATGTTGCAGAGTACCTGGCCGAACTAGCCACATGCATTTTTATTCTGATAGTTCCATAACTATTTTTCCAATGTGAGTGCTAACCATCATCCTCCACACACTAAGTACAAAGAAATTGACTGTCATGCCATCTCTATGATATATGAGCCTGAAGGGAAAAGTCGGCTGATCCGAAGCCACACGAAGCAAGCCGATGTACGGCTGATTTCAGCCGACGTACGGCTGAAATCAGCCGTACCAGCCTGAAGTGAATAGCCGAACAGTGTTCGGCTCACTTCACTTCTGATCGGTCATTCACTCGGCTGCCCTCGGCAGCTTTGTGAATAGACCCCATAGTGTTGGAGCTGCTGGCTTTTTTTTTCATGAACAGTTTAGTTGCTGGTTTGTCCCTCATCATCTCCAAGGGGACAGCTAAGCAACAACAATTTAGAAAGCTTCCTACTCTTACTTTTTACTTCTTCTAAAATCTTGAGTTTGATGTTTTAACAATTCCTAAATGGTCAGGGAGCTGAGGATGTTGCTGCTAGTTCTGGCAATACCAGCTGTGTTTCTGAGATTACAGTGGCGCATATATGTATACTGAGCTGTGTGCACACTCACTCCAAGACTCATTGCAACTGATAAGCAGGCTATTAATGTTGCAGCAAGCTTCCTTGTTGCTCAAGGTCCCCTGACCTGCTTTTTTCCTATTACTTTGGTCTGCTTGCTTCTTTTGGATCTTCCCTTGTTCCTTATTTGTAAACCATGACTTGCCTCTGACACCACTGTTCAGGTAGCTTGCTGATTGTCTGTTGCTGACCTTGGTTTTGCCTCATGACTACAGTTCTGTCTGCATGATCTGCTTTCTGTATCTCATCTCAGCCTGTCTACTGACACTAACCCTGGCAGTGGCAACTGACGCTGCTTCTGCCTACTACTGACTCTGGCATACATGTTCTTACATTGTCCTGGCCTCCACCAATTTATATGTCACTATAGACTTTCCTACGTGTGTGGCTTTAATTTTTGGTTCTGGCCAGAACTTACAACTTTTGCAAATCCTACTCTGCAAAATGTATTTGCTACTGGGCTTCCGAAAACAAGACATTGTATCCTTTCTACAAAGGATAAGTATTATTTTCTGTAAGTGGAATTCCACAATGTGCATGCTGAACCTTCTGTACTGTCCATAAGTAATGAAATGTACTTGTCAGAGACTCACCCATGGATCTCTCATCCAGCCAGGGGAGTCATCCATATCACACACAGCCTCTGCTGGCTTATTCTGTGAATAATTTGAACTTGGCTCCCTCTGTGTAGAATTATTTTGATGTAATTTGGCTCTTTCTACTGGGTTCTTCTACACTGAAAACTTCCTTCAGCGTTCACACACCTAAAGCAGTGTTCCCCAGTATGGGTGTTGCTCCATTTACCTGCGAGGACATGGCTGAGCATTCCTATTTAAGGGTAATTTGATACACTCTCATGTTGCTTATTGTAGAGTTTTCTGCCACAGTGGTTGCATAGAATATGACAGTTCATAGTCATGGTTAATATTCACATTGCTATGAAGTGAGAATATATATAGTTTATTTTCCTTAAGCCATGTCTCATTGATATTGTATGGTTAATTCATGTGCTGCCATCTTTTGGTCATTTTAGTTATTGCACTTGGTTATTGCACATTTTGTCTGTGTTCCCTCCCATCTATGATGTATTTCCCCTGTGTGTAATGTAACCATGCCCTTCTTCTCCAGTAGTCGTTGTAGTATCATGGCTACTTGTGACAGGACCATATGTTAATCTGCATTGCATGCTTGGAAACATTATCATCTTTGACCGCCTTTAAATACCGCCTATTCATTCATCTGCCTTATCCTGTTGTCTGCTGTAACCTGCTGTACAGAATAAAGTACATTGTGGATGGAAAAAGTATTTGGTGAGTTCAGCTATCTGATGAGGATTGTCCGCAGTGATTGTATCTGCTTATACAGGTCAGGCATAGAGGTCTGCAACAATCAGAGTCAGAATAGTTAGTTAGTTATTGCATTTTAAACTTATTTCATTTGCTGATATTGCTTGGCTTTACTCCCCTTTTACAACTAACTGTCCTGAGCTTAGCTGAGTTTTCTGACTAGGTGCTTGTGCCTTCTCCTGGCTTTGTTATTTGGATCTGGCTACCCCTGGCAATGACCTTTGAAAAAACATTCTTCTTATTCTTATGCCTAATCCTTGCTGGGGAACAGTCTTCTTGTTAAGACCAGGTTTTCTGGCGCTTAATTTCCTGGGGGCTCCTGAGTAAAGCCAGATACACACGCTTAGAATTTCAGCTGGTTCATTTGGCTCGTAAGCGTGATGGAGGAATCTGTTCTATCTTTGTTCAGTCAGAAAGTTGAACAAAGAAAATAGAAGCGAGTATACCCAACTTTACATTGCACATGTACAAAACATCCTGCTGGCTGCTGTAAAATAAAGAGCACTGCAGTAGTGATGATCTGGTCTTAAATTAAGGCACGAAACTTACAGTATTACCTGATGCTCAGGTAATACGGTAAGGCAGGGGTCAACAACCTTTTACACACCGAGTGCCATTTTTGCAACCATGAGATACCCGGGTGCCAATGAACAAATGCACACCATAGTGTTAGTAAAATGTCAATTTATGCACTCATAGTTGTAGTGCTAATAGTACGTTAAACACACTCATTATTTTAATGTGTTTACCTCGCCATTAGCAGCACAATTATGAGTGGGGAAAAAACTAAATATCTGGCGCACACACAAAACATGTTCATATTTACATGTACTAAAAAATAAACTGGACTTCGTGTGATCCCTGTGTTTCACGGCTCAGTTGTGCTATGTCTGGTCTATATGATGTTACTTTAGTTGAACTCAGATCAGCACCAATACATGGCAGACCAGACCCAATGCACACTTTGCATGGCAGACCTCAGACCAGAACCAATATATGGCAGACCTCTGACCACCACCAATACATGGCAGACCTCAGACCAGCACCAATACATGGCAGATCTCAGACCAGCACCAATACACACCGGACCTCAGACCAGCACCAATACATGGCGGACCTCAGACCAGCACCAATACATGGCGGACCTCAGACCAGCACCAATACATGGCAGACCTCAGACCAGCACCAATACATGGCAGACCTCAGACCAGCACCAATACAGGGAGGTGGGTGGGCCAGGCTTGTAATTGACAGCCGACTTCAGAGCGCTGTCAACTACAAGCTGTGCAGAACAAAGTTGCGTGCCAGCTGACAAGGCTTTGCGTGCCAGCCTGGGCACACGTGCCGGGGGTTGCTGACCCCTGCGGTAAGGGGTTTCTGTTATGCTGAGCACATCATGGAGCCTTGCTGAGTTCTGAGTGCTCTGGGCCAAGTCAGTAGGTAGGTCCTGTGCACAGGAGGACATGGAGGGGTGCTATGAAGGTCATCATCATCTTAGTTACATGTGTGAGAGGGAGGAGGAAATAACATACAATCTCAGCACATTATATTAGTATATGCATATATTAGTACATAATCTTTGTTTATTTGTATGGATTAAGGAAGCTAGAAACTAATGTTAAAGAATTAACGGAGTTCCTTTTTTTTCTTGCATACATTCACAGTGCATTACACAGCTGTATTATCACAGCTTGAGACATACTGTAAGCCTCATTGTGGCAACATGCCATGTTTTTAACATAGACAAAGGTAATATTTTTGGTTGTGTTTTTCTTTCACTCTCATAGAGTTACAGTATACGTTATTACATTATATATTCAATTACATCTGCCAGTACAACCAAAAATAACCTTTCTTTTCCGGTCACTCCTGTGCAGGTCACTCTTGCCACTCCAAAAGTTAAACAGGCCAAACATAATACGAAAAAATCCATGTCCCCCATGGCATCCAATGCCCTATTTGCAAAACACACACTCCCCTACTATATTTACAGACAGGCCTGAAGCACAAGAAAAAAAAGAATTGTGCGGAGGGAAACCATGATAGGAGGGAAGGGAAACCAGGTAGAGAAGTGTTAACTTCTAGGAAAAAGGGGATAGTTGGCCTACCAGATTGGTTAAAAGTTTGGCTGATCCGAGCAGGGGTGGAGGTAGTTTTCCAGTGTAGAAGTTGCAGTCAGATGATTTTTTTTTTTCTTTCGCCTGCCTCTTTGTTTTGTACTTGTCTTTTTTCCATTTCATTGTTTTAGGTTCTGGGTGGGTTGGCTCTTCACGGCAGTCTTCTGGCGGTTTGGGGACATTGAAGGTGGTCTGGATACGTGGTTTATGGGAATAACAATTAGGGTCCCATCCTAGGTGTGGTGTCCTCTAAGTGGTGGTCAATTGGTTTTACCACTTAGTTTTGGGCTGAAAGTGTCTGCGGTAAACAGATATTTGTCCCAGAGGCGGGGGTGTTGCGGCTGGGGGCCCATCATTAATTATCTGAAGCCACAGATGCAGGTTATGGGATGGCTTTGGTTTTCATGTGTGCCTTCAAGGACTTGGAAACAAGAAGTTAATTGTAAAGCTGTGTTATTCTGTTTAAAATTACTTTGGTTATTATGTATTTAATTTTGATATTAAATTAAACAAGTAGCTGTTGTGGTCCCTTTTGAACTCTAGACAAGTTTTATTGGGAAAAGTGGGAGATGGGTTGGGGGTTGCAGCATGTTAAGTGGGTTACTGCTTTAGATTGGCTGCCTCTGAAATACCCTTGTCTAGTATTTTTACCGCACCCTTTTTTAGAGGCATTTACAGATCCACATAGGTGTAGATAAGTTAAACTTCTCATTTTATGGACCAAAAAACTGTTTTATGTTTTGTTTAATGTTGGCTGCCACTTACGTGGAATGGTGGTGGAGAAAACGTTAGCTCTACATGACCAAATATGATTTAGGCAATCAAACTGGACTAACAGTAGGAGTATTAAAATCCATCAAAGTTCATAACAGTAATGGCAAAACCACTTACAGGTTTCAGTTTAATTGGTCTGTGTCCCTGTTAGGGAGATTCACCCTCCCTATTTGTCCTGGTGACCATTATCACTGGAAGTAAACTAAAATCCCAACTGTAGGGTTGTCAGCAAAACAGGAATAGGTCTTCATATTCTTTGAATGAGGACACTAGTTTTGGAGACCCTGCTGACCACCAGGGATTTCCCTCTTCTTTGGATGGATTTCCTCTCACTTCCTGTCTGACTATTGGACATGAGGTGAAGGAAAATCTCCCCAATTGGGGCACAGATGGCAAAAAATTAAAATAATGGGATTATAATCCCATTATTGTAGTTTTATCGTCGGGAAATCAACTCAGAACTTTAGCACTGCAAAGCCACAGTGTTAAGCACTGCCCCATTGGACTTGTGTGATTGAGATTGTTAGCTAGTAAATTAGAAAGAATGTAATTTCATGTTTTAGTGGTCTTTGTGCATTGCCACTGGCAATTAAGATTTGTCCCAGTGAATCTGTGCATATTCATGCCACTTCCTGCTCTCACCTACTAAGTTTCTGTATAACAGTTCCAGTCACCCACATACAGTAAATAAATAGAGCCTGTGACTGGTGCATTAAAATGCCAAACAGCGCCGAAAGTGCAGAGTGAAGATCTAAGACTGCAAGATACAGTACACTACTTTGTGATTGAGCCCCAAAGGGTCAAATGACTACTATAAATGAGTTGTGGGGGGGGGGGGGGAAATGATAACTAGATAGGAAGAAGCTGGTTCTAATATTTTACCATCTTTAACCCTGACATAAAGCAAACTATAGTAAATCCAACATCGTCCCTAGATATTAGACAGTTGTGGCAGTATATCATGTGATCTGTAAGCATTTCTGCTCAGATAGAATAAGATATTATTTATACCCCTGTTTTAAGGATCTTGTATTACTTTATTAAGCCTCACAGAGGATAGGTAGTTTGTCTTAAATAATGCAGCTTCTTTGTAAATAATCCCAGTCTGAATTCAACAATACCTTAAAATATATTACAGAACTTCGTTACAAAATCCAATATATTTCATTAAACGGGACGGTACCTTAAACAGCATTTCTATTCTCATTGAAGCAACTATTTCTTTTTGTGAAAACAAGCTCTTCATTATAAATGTTATTTCTATGAAACAGAAGGTTCATAGAACGTAATTTTTCTTAGGGGATATTGCCTTATCTAAGTCCCAAGGAGTTTATTTTAAGCTATCAGCCACAAGCAGCTTCTTTAGTATCTATGGCCATTAAACAAATGAACACACAACTTCAACAGGTCAATTAGTGATTAGGCTAGGGGATTTGTTCAACAGCAGTTATTCTAGTCTGGTTTTAATTCACCACACTTATTATGGATATATATTTTTTACTTTACAACTTTTTTTATTCTTTCTTTTCACTTTTTGATTCCAGGATCTGCAACTCTCCTGGCAAAGTACAACTTAAACGATGATTTTATTAAACATTTAAAGCAAGGGTTGCTAACCTTTCGCGTACCAGTGCAAAGACCTGTTGGCTGGATGTCACATGCTGTTCTCCTCAACACTAAAAACCATGTTCTGTTACAAGCAGAAGTCAGTTCCATTTTGTTTTAGGTTAAAAAAGGTTGACTGCTTTTTCAAAGCCAAATTCCTGGTAAAAAGCTCAAATATATTTGTGATGTTTTTCCTACCAAATACTATTTAGTGTGTACATGCAGTCTTGTGATGTACACACATCTACTGTATTGCATAGTCAGACATGTAAAAAAAAATATTTCTTAGCAAAGCAATTTACAATTCCAGCCTTCTCATTGGAAAATTGATTAATTAGCATCATCATCTCTATCAAGTTAGTAAGGAGGTATTAAATAACAACTAGGACAAAGTGAAACCTAAATTGTGGTCTGGTGTGTCCTTTTTTAAGGTAGAACACCAGGTAATAATCTGTGTTCAGCCAGTCTTTAGATTTAGACACATTTGCTGCACTGAATAGCCAGACAGGTAAAACAAAATTTTGTTGAGCAATATAACTTCCTGTATCACTTGTCCAGCCTGCTGATTGGACAATGAATTAACACGACCACCTCTGTCCAGTTAGCAGGGAGGTGATACAAAAATCTGTACAGCTCTACAAAGAAGTAGTCTATGTGCAGTCAGAACTAAGATTCTATATATTGAGATTCTTATATTACCACAGTCTGCTATTACTAGTAAAAAGCACCTAGGTGCTCTTCCTGTAAAGACAGGATGCACCTAACTACTTTCTATTGGCTGACACTGCTGAATTGAAATGGTAAGCAGCCCTGCATGTGACAAAGACAATGTGCCAATGTTTCCTACTTTGGCATATTACCCTTTGTTCATCTCTGTAACCCCAGTACTCATGAGAAGGGGCGATTTACTGAGGATCTCCAGCCTCCGTGTACAACCCCATTAAGGTCAATGGGAACTCATGGTGTAGCTGCACTTAGCTTTCAGGAAATGCCTTTTTGGTGTGGCTGCTTTAATAACAATTGGTAAATAATGGTAAATCAAATAAATATTTTTAAGACTATCCATTTTCGTACAGTATATGCCATAATGCTCAAAGCACATTGAAAGAACAATTAGGAACACATTAGCAAACCATCCAAAAGTCCCAATCGTAGCATACACCCACATTTCTCCCAAGATTCATTCAGGTCTTGTCTCCTTGCCAATTAAACGTCAGCATGGTTCTAAGAAATCTGAGACTGTTATCAAATCTGCAATAATTTATTGGAGCAAATGTGTGGAATGGGGATGGCTTCAGTGACTCACCATGCTAGCTTTGTGTTAAAAAGTGTAACTGTACATACATTGCAAGAATTCTAGCAAACCTAATCACACTATTTTAACTTGCCATTTATACTGGAAATCACATACAGACACTTACCTTTATGTGATATTAAAGTCAATCACTTACAATGATGTTTAAAAGTTTTAGTTTTCAGGCAGAATCAGCTGGTCCCCTGAGCAGTGGTCCTGACTTCCTGTTTTAGAGTGACTCCTTTCTCAAGCAGAGTGCTATGCAGTCACCCCTGTGTGTGCTAGTAAGCTGCGTGTGTCTCCACAAACACACAGACACAGAAAATCAGGCTACTTCCCTCCCCCTGGCCCCCTCTCCTCCCTCCCTTCTCCAAGCTAGTAGATGGATAGTTGCCAAAGTGTGCACTGTCCTTTTGTGATCTTGTACAGGACAGGAAGTTCAGGGAAGCGAGCTGAGATAATTGGAAGAAGCTGTTCAGACACATGGTGATTTTAAGTGTTTGGGAACAAAATATAATGTATATTTGTTTTGGATTCATTATTGAACTAAAGTTTGAGAGTTTAATACTACTTTAACTTTCCTCTCCCCTAGAACTTGATGTCAGGAGCCACAACAAAAACCTAGTTACATGAGAATTTGTTTGCCTGTGTGAGCTATGATATTGGTCACTTGTAGCTTACACAGGACTATGCTTTCACTGCTGGCTGCTGAATGCACTAAGGAGTAAAGAGGAATACTATCAAACAGCTGTAACTAAATGGACCGCAATTGCTGACCTACACTGGGTTTATGGCTACCGGAGAGTGGATACACTGGCCTCCGAGGCCCCTGCATTCACTGCTAGCCATAACCCAGCATAGGCCCCCCTCCCCTTCAGTCATTGGTTGCTCGGACTGCTGCTTTCCTAGCAACCGATGATGTCAGGCAGGGCTACCTATAGGGGGGTACAGCCAGCCCTGCTGTACTGGGCCAGGCCCCCCCCCCCCCGAAGATTTTGGGGTCTCCTGCTCTTCTGAGGGGCCCAGGACCATGGCAGAGGGTGTCAGGATGGAGTGCGGGAGCATACCGAGGAACGTCCATTCCCCGATCTACTCTGTGATGAATGTACTCGACGTTTCCTGCTTCAGAGGTGTCAAAACCTGGCTGAAGTGCTAAGTAAACAGATGATCAAGTGCAATCCTGTGCTTTATCATCTCTATTTGAGGGCAAGGCAGATGCAAGGGGTTTAATGGACCCCCTGATGTCTCTATAAGGAGAACCTGTCATCTCCAAATGCTGTCACAACTTTTGTGGTAGAGGAAGTTAAGTGTAAAAAATAAAAAAAGGTGAAAAGTAAAAAATAATAAAATAAAAAACAATTAAAACCAACCCTGCAATACCCGCCATCTGATTCAAATAAACACATGCACGTGTATGTAAATGTAAATGGCGAACCGCAGTACGGACATGGAATGAGTGACCATTCTGTCCAGACCGTGATTCGGACCTCTTTTAGAAAAAAATGTTTCTCACTGGATCTCCTTGAATTTTAATTCACTACCCCTGTGATAGAGTGTCACTTGAGTAACAGCTCTGAGTTTGCTGGGCTGCAGATATCGCATCCAAGATGGCGGTGCCCAGCACCAGTCCTGAGGCTTTTGGATATTTACACAAAATATTAAATAAAATATATTAAATGTGCATATACTCTAAATTCTTATGGTAACATTGTTCTGGAAATGGATGGTCTGATGACAGGATCTCTTTAACGTACGAAAAAGAGAAGCTGATTCGGTGGGGTACCAAGCATTGAGGCTTACAAGGATCAGCAGTGGAGAGAAATGTGGACAGATTTTTCACATTCTGGCTGAAAATAGAAAGCAATTATACCTAAAAACTAAGCTATAGAAAAAGGGGGACAAATCTGCCCCTCTGATCAGTTAAACATAGTATATCAGTAAAATATCAGTACTTATGATCAGAATTACCTTTCTAAACTGCTAGAAGAGCTGATGCAAGCCGAAGAAGAAAGACATTTCTTTTACACATACAATCAGGCTTAAATGGGAGAAAAAAAATATACAGCTTTAGATTATTATGTCAAAGACTGAAATGAGCACTGTGTTCCTGTTTATATATCTGAAGCAGAAAGTAAATCAATGGGATTTATTAAACAAAAGGAACCGTTTCCTTCCTCCACTATACCTACTTCTTATAAATTGTCCTCATTTGTGCTGAAACATTTAGAACAAAAGGTTTCCACAGAGGTATTGTTGAGATTTTAATAGTTTAAAAAGAGTTTTCTTCTAAAATTATTTTACAGATTAATGAGAATAATTTACTTATATATTGCAAAATATATTTTTCTTTTCCTGTACATTCTTTGCCAATGCACATTGCTTTATATTGTAGATATTGTACATTATTCAAGAGCATATTAATAAGATTATTATAAAGCAGGATGAGAAAAATATGTTGGTGCAGATCCTGTCCAGCAACACGTATCCTATACCTCTAGTCAGGACCTGCTAGCTGTTATGCACTGCCTAAAGTGGACTTTGCACTTCAAGTAAAGTCCACTTATTTAGTTGGGGCCCCTCTCCATTGATACAATGCTGAACTAAACTAAAAAAAAGAAACCTGTGGAAGAAAAAAGTTAGTTAAAATACTAACTTTACTCCCTGACTTCTTTAATTTAGGGGTGACATTACCATCCTCCCAATGAGATTCCGGGGCATGTGGAGTTGGTACAGCATTCCCCTGGGAACTCATTGTGAAGCTATGTTAGCACAGTGCAGGACTTTTTTTGTGAGATTTGGGCTGCTTAGCTTTCCCTGGCATCTTGCCAGAAGAATGATGATGTAACCATCACATAGTGGGGGTTAAACATATTAACTACCCCTCTCTCTCCTTCCACAGGGTTTTTCTTTTAAGTTTAGTAGGGGGAATGGGCTCACTCTAAATAAGTGGACCTTCCTGTTTGATTGCCAGGTCTACTTTCAGAGGAAATGGAGGGCAGGCAGTACTGGGACAAGGTCCACTGGCACTCAAGGTGAACGATGCAAATTGAGCCGAGACATATTGTGCTTAGACATACAGTCAGGGTAAGGTGTAGAAATGACAAATGCTGTCCACAATCCCTAGAGATGCCTCCTTTTAGTCCTTAAAAGACTAAATATGAAGGGGGGATTTGCAATGCGATTAAAGCAGTGGTTTAATCATAATGAGCATAGTAAAACAGGCAGAATTTCAATAATTTTATTTCTCTTTCATAAAGAAGTAACATGATGGTTCATGTACAAAACATGGTAAGGTTATGCAAAAATCAAATAAAGAGTTCTTAAAATTTTGTGTGTTTTTGCAAAGTGGCACTGTAAAAACAAATTAAATCAACAAAAATAAAAAACAAAGTTTACTTACTGACTGTATAAAAACAAACAAAAAGGAATAATGCAAGGAAGGAGGTAACAAAAATTAGGGTTACTAAGGGTTAATAAATGGTTAAAAAGTAACACATTTTATAGAACAAACATTTTTATATTATTAATAATAATAATAATAATAGTTATTATCTGTATACTATCGCAGGTTTGCTGGAACTTGCATTTAATGCACATCAAAGGGCAACAGTTTGTTTTGCACATAACCAATACAGATGAGTGAACCTGTTTATAGTCCACAATGCTACAACAGCTGCTGCACATCTAAGACACAGAAAAGAGCCCAACAGTCAAAGTAATGGCCTGGCCCTGAATACTACATTTAGAGAGTGGCTCTCCTGGTGTAATCTGTGAGGCTTCATTGTCAGATTGAGAGGTGGGGTCCAGTATGGGTCTCCTACTTCCTGCTTTGTGTATCGGAAGCTGCTGTCAGTACTCCAGACACACAGAGATACATTTATCAAACTGGCAGAGAAACTCTATGGGTTACATTGGGAGAGCTGCTCTTCCTATGTAATCTGCAGGATTCCATTGTCAGTTTAACAGCAGGGTCCTCTGAAATCCTGATAGAAGCTCCTGTCCCAGCTGTACCCCTACCACTATAGCCCCAGAGGTAGGAGCCTCTCCTGCCTCTGCCTTGGCCTGGCCTTGAGTACAAATAACATCAGCTTTTCAAGTGATAAATGCTAGGACTGGCCCTGTAACATGTCTGTTCATTTTGTCCAACTCTGGATCTTTTTACCTAAAGCAGGATAGATTCAATGCCAATTGTTCTGAGGAAGAGGGTTTAACCCTGGAAACACGTCAACAAGGCACATCAGGCTGCTTCTGCTCACATTCTAGATGTCTGACAGGTCTATAGGGTGTTGATGTCAGTCCACCAGTTTGTATGATTGTTTTTGAATGCCCGATATACAGACTGTTAGTGAGTACATTTTATTTCAATAAATTTGTGACAAATTAATCAGTATTTCATGAGGAGAAGGCGCTGTATTTTTTTTCTTTTTTTGCATTTGCTTTGAGGCTCCCCAACCTGTCTTTGAACAGCAGTTGCCTCTGTGCGTTAATATTTTGTTTTGGATTACCCCCTCCATGTGTCACTTTGAGGCCCCCATCAAGCGCTGACAGATTGGAAAATACATCTACACTAGGATAAATTCAAGCAGATGGGCTATTAAAGGTCTCTTCTGCTAAGTAAGAGTTATTGTATGTGTTATTTGCAATAACAGTTCTTATTTTAAGCCATGTATCTGTGAATTTTAGTCTCTCATTGATAAAAATAGTGGTTGTTATGACAAATCGGGTGTGTTACTGCTTAGTGAAATAAGCCTATTGTCAGCACTCATGCTGAGTCACTATACCTGTGAGGGAAACGTAGTAAGGTAAGAGAAATGGAATGCAGATGTTATGTGCTGTATGGCAATGCAAAATATTGTGCAAATGCTTTTTTGTATACAACCATTTTTACTATGACCAGAACAGATTTTAGGAATGATTCAGGCAGAAATCCAGAATTATTTAGGATGTGCAAGGGGTACTTAATGCAGGTTTTCTTTATTGTGCCCCCCCCAGCAGCGCACACTTACCTTTCCTTTGCTCTCCTGATGCTGGTTTAGCCACCAGCAGTAAGGAACAGAAGCACTGTGTGAGCACAGAGTCATTCTAAATGGAGATCACACAGGGTTAAATACTGTCTGGGTCAATCACCAAGCAATATCACTGTCACAAGCGGAGTGAGCCAAATGTTACTATGTACCTAAGAGTACTGCTTGTTTTCTATCCTTCCGGTGTTTAAATGGAGCGATGGGAGGTGGTGGGGGGTAAAGGGTAGGTGAGTATATGCTGCTGGGGAGGTTGACATTAAACTGAACGTGATGCTTTGTGCTACTTGGGCATAGCATAGGTTAGTTTTAAGTAGTATGGCTATTTAATATTTTAGTGCTTTTTATCTCACCAGGTCTGTGGTCTACAATGCTTCTCTCTAAACACAGGGGTCTATTCACAAAGCTGCCGTAGGCAGCCGAGTGAACAACCGACCCGAAGTGAAGTGGCTTGTACGGCTGATTTCAGCCGTACACCGACTAAAATCAGCCGAACATCGGCTGGCTTCGGCTGGCTTCGGGTCGTCTTGCTGCGGCTGGCTTCGGGTCGTCTTGCTGCGGCTGGCTTCGGGTCGTCTTGCTGCGGCTGGCTTCGGGTCGGCCAAACATGCTCAGCATGTTCGGCCGAACCAAAGTGCAGAAGGAGTTCGACTCAGCCGATCCAACATCTGGATCGGCTGAGCCGAACCTCCTGCAGGCTATTCGCTGCTGTTCCGCCTATTCTCATAGATGCCGAACAGCAGTGAGTGAATAGCCGAATGCCGCCGAGCGGCATTCGGCTCGGCTATTCTGCTCGGTACCCCCATGGTACCGAGCAGAATAGAAAAACAGTTAAAAAGGTAGAAAATAAAATAGAAAACAATTGGACGGAGCTAGCAGTGACAGGAGAGTTGGGCTGTCTGGAGGTCAGCGTCCCTGGTTACCTGGTAACCAGGGACACTTATCTGTCTGTGTAAGTGGCCGGAGCAAGCCATGAGATGTTCAGCCAGCTTCGGCTTTCACCTGTGCTCAGTCGAGCCGAAGCATATGCCTTTGGCTCGACTGAGCCCCTCGGCCAACTTCGGGAGCTGTACGGGCTATAGTGAATAACCCGTACAGGAGCCCTTCCATTCTACTGAACCGAAGGGGTCCTGGGGCCGAAGCTAGCCGTAGAATCAGCAGAAGCTACGGCTAGATCCTTCAGCATCTTTGTGAATAGACCCCACAGTGTGCTGGCTCACCCAAGAGGTTGTGCAATCAACTGCCCTTTTTATTTGAATGTTATTTCTTGTTATTTCATTTTTTCCTTCCTTTGTTGCATCTTAGTACAGACGATCTCCTTCTTTACAGCCACTTCCCGTCTACATAAAAACACTCCAGCGGGTATATGGCATTTATGGCTATATGGCATTTCTCAGAGAGAGTTTCCTGCTTGTGACAATAGTGGAAAATGTTTGCGTAGTGTGTTGGAATGGCCACTTGTAGTCTTCATCGGAAGCCCATGTGATGGTGACAGTGAGGGAGCACAATTGCGAGACAGGGACAGAGCATTGTCACTCTATAACAGGAAGTGTCCGAACAAGGACCTACATGGAAGGATCACCGGGTAGTATTTAAATAACATTTTCAGATTTAAAAATATTAAAAATAGCTATTAGAATTGCATTAATAAATTAAATGTATTAATTGGGATTACATATAGTTCAACACATAACAAAGTTAGCCTTGTCCAGTAAAAGAATGCAAACAATTTAAGTTGGAAAAGGGCAAAGTTGTAGTTTTAGTACAGTGATGCAGTTTCACATAAAATTGTCTACTATTATATACAGAAACTCTGCCAGTCACATATATACTTGAGCACATTTTCACCAGAAAGAGAACAATAGCCTAATGCTTTCTTTACTATGAGAGATACACAGACATCTAACTACACCAGTGAGCCCACTTAAGAATATAAACTGCCAAGAACTGTTGAAGTAAAACCACCAAAAAATAAGGCTATTACAACCCACAATTTTGGGAGGAGGGGGTTACTCTGGGTGTTTGGAATCTTCAAAACCAGTTCCTGTAACCCCCAGCAAACACAAAAACCCAAGCCTACTTTCTCATATCAGAGTCAGAGCCCAATCCAGCTACAATTAAGCATAAGCAACCTTAAATGTACAGAACCCTTCACAACCATTTAAAATGTTATGCTTTCAGCAGTCATGTCTCCTTTTCACTAACATATTTGAGATCCCTAAGTGGGGTTTATGGTTTGTTAGTTTCATTGATCAATGTAAAAATATTTATTTACACAATTAAAACTGTTGTTTCAGACATTGTCAGCATAATGTCACAAGTAGCCAGGGGCTTTACAAGAACTTTGACAGATGCAGATTTGTGTACTAAATTTTATTTGCTGCATTTCACTGACATGAACGCAAAATGATCATTCAATATGTCACCTTAGAACTTTGCAACTTTTTCACAAAAAAATATCAGCTTAATAAAAATGGGGGGGAATTTATGAAAACTGGAGCAGACAAAATCTGGAGCAGTTGCCCAGGGCAACAAATCAGCTTCTCTGTTCAGTTTGTTCAATTGAGATTTGAAAAATGAAAAAGATGCTGATTGATTGCCCTTCACAGCTGCTCCAGTTTTTGTCTGCCTCAGTTTTGATAAATTCCTCTCAGTGAGGTATGATGCCAAATATACTGAAAAATATATTTTGGGTTTTCGTACACTTTAGTGTCAGTGGATTGGGTGACATTGATGAATAATTTATAAATGAGTGCATCACTGTGAAAATAATTAAAGTGAGACTAAACTCAAGAACTTTACAAGAGGAACTTTAACCATATCTTTGAAATGATAACAAATACACCTTTAGAAATGTTTAGTAATGACAATCTACAAGCACATACTTCTAGATCATTGCAGGCTTTTTTTAATTATTTGCCTACCTTATTTTTATTTTCCTCCCCATTCTTCTCACAGTTGCCATTTTACTAAGGGCAGATTTACTTCCTGGATCTCTGGCATATATGACTAGGACATGTGACCAAACACTTGCCCTGAGATCTCGTGAGATTACAGATGAGATTTCCCAGCAATACTGTGCTGATGTAACCTTCCCAGGATGCAATGCTTGGGCACGATTACATCATTTGTGCCAAAGAGGACCAGGAAGTAGAAAAACAGCAATTGTAAGTAAAATAAAAATAACATTTGTTTAACTAATGAATGTAAGATAATTTCATATCAGCATTTAGAGCTGAATGCTGATGTGATATTTTGTGAAAGTGGGTAAAGGCCCACTTTAAAAGGTAAAAATGCATTCAAGTACCTTAACTATTAGCAAAAATGTATCTTATTTGTGTATCACTCAGTTGTGGATCCTGAAATTATCTCTGAATTCATACTGACACTGTCATTCCTTCTGGAGGGTGGTTACTTTTGTTCCCCATGGTCCCTGTGTGTGTTGTAAAGTAGTCACTGCTCCTAGCTTGCTCCTGTGATGGACTACAATCTCACATTTAGTTTACTAATTTGTATTGAGATTGTAGTCCATCACAGGAGTGAGCTTGGAGCGGTGGCTACTTTACAACGCACATGGGGATCATGGGGAACAAAAGTAGCCACCCTCCAGAAAAAAGGACAATGTCAGCACAAATTAAGAGATAATTTGAGGATCTACATCCAAGTGATACACAAATAACCTACATTTAATAGATATATGGTACTTGAATGCATCTTTAGGCCTGGTTCACACTGAGAGTTTTGTAGTGCCCTTCAAAATGCTCAAAAAATATGCCCCCCCAAAAAGCTCCACTCATTTCTATGCCCTGTTCACATCTGAGCATTTTGTCGCAATAAGGAAAACGCCTGTCGCTGGAAGAAAGCACAGGAGCTTTTTTTTGGGCATATTACAGCTCGTTTTTACCCCATAGACTCAATAGGAAGTGCTTGAAAATGCGCTTTTCCTGTGTCTGTGCACGTTTTTATGCATGTTTTATGTGCGTTTGCTCATTCACATCAATGAGCTACAATCTGCTCACAAACTTGCACTCTTTGATGTCTGTGCATAAAGCGTGCAAAAATCACGCAACAACGCTGTCGCCTAAGTGTGAACCCAGCCTTAAAGTTTAACTCCTGAGTTTAGTGTCATTTTAACTCCTAGGTTTTTCAGTAGTAAATGCAAAGGAATTTCTGAGGAAAGAGCTGAATTTGCATCAGCATGCACTACCATTGTTTTTGCATGAAGGATCTTTGGGGCTGTATTTGGCCCATACTCAACTTGCTTTATTCTGCATTTCTGCATAATATATTGCTGGGATTGGTAGTCCTCTATAGCTGGTGGTATTCTGCATTGCTGTATAAATGTATTGTTGGAATTTGTAGTCCTCTATAACTGATAGTATTTTTCTGCATTGCTATATAATGCATTGCTGAGATTTGTAGTCCTCTATAGCTGATGGTATTCTGCATTGCTGTATAATGTATTGTTGGAATTTGTAGTTGGCAAGTACTTGAGGAAAAGTATCGGTACTCGTACTTGGTCTTGAAAAAAATGGTATCAATACATCCCTAATATACAGTAGATTAAAAACATTTTTGACAGTATAGTGGTCCTGTTGCTGTTTACAGTGCAATTTTGAGAGTGCAGTCACAGGGATGGGCAGCAGGCTAATAAGGACATTTTTATTTATTTCGGAAATTTCTTTTAATATTTCTCCATGCAAAATCTGGCCCTTCTGTAAAAGAAACAAAAACTGACAAGGGCCTATATGAGGTTTAAATTACCTCTAAAACTCAATTGTTTAAAAAAAAATGTAATAATAAACGGATTGAAACAATAAATGCTTAATAAGCTCTTTTTCATAAGCAGCCCCTCGAGTACCTTGCAATATCCTTTACGTTCACCCATGCAAATAATTTACTAAGAACTGTTCGGAACTGAGGCACTTAATGTCAAGATAAAACAAACAAATTAAATTCCAGCGCATACAATATATCTAAAACAGTGATTGTACAAGACAGCAATAATGTTTATTGAAGTCGAGAACTGACAACATTCCCATACCTCTTGATACGTACACATAGGGTTTAATCTTAATTATAAAGAAGAACCAAAAGATGGGATGTCTCATTCTTTGAAAAACTCTAAAGCACTTCCTTGAGAGTACTTCTACATTCTGTCCAGCTAATAACTTAGACAAATTGCCAGCATCCAGCATAGCTAAGTAGTAGTGCAGTCCTGCCATTCCAAAGCTGTTAATTACAGGTATATATCATATACAAATGTTATTATAGCTTTGGTTTCAAAGGCGCCTGGGTTGAATTTTTTTAGTTATTATTTTAGTTTTGTCTGAGAAAACCAGAATAGTCAATGCGATACAAACAATGAAAAAAAGTTTTGGTACTACTTTTAAAAATATAAACATGTAAAATAAGGACTTACAAAAAGCTGTATTTCCAAAAAATGTCCTACAAATGTACTTGCATACCAACAAAACAAACCAAGAAACAAAAATCACCATGGAGCTATAAAGGATGGCCCTGTCTATAACCAGATCATGTGCATGACTATGTTGCACTTGTTGCATGGCTTAAAGGGGACAGAATAAAAAATGTAAGCTAGATCAGTGATGTGCATTAGCCCTTCAACTCCCTGTAAATACTGAACAGTTTTATGATCTGGGTAAGTGGTAAGGAGCAATAGCTTTTCAAAAAGAAGTCTTCTCAACAGCTAGTTTAATTGACAGTACATGATCCCTAATGAATATTCATCTTTAAATTATAGTATTTAGGGGACTTGGAAGGGGGCTGAGGTTATTTTTGTTAAAATATAAACTTGTACAATAAGGGCTATAAAGGATGCCCCCTGTCTATGACCAATTTATGTGCGTGACAAGATGGCACCTATTATCTGGCATGGCTTAAAAGGGCATGGTTCAATGTGGAGTCCTTGTCACCACAAACTACTCCTGAAATACTGAGTTACAAGAAAGTCTAAAATATGCACATATATACCAGTGAAATAATATTTTTGTAGAATGAAAATGTTCCATTACATATGCATATACAGAACTAAAACTTTGTCTGATTTGTCTTTATAGCCACAAAGGTTAGTGGATGTTGTCACCGAATAATAAAATTGTCTAGCTACAACAGAAATGTACAGAACATTGTGAACATTGCCCTGTAGATGTTCTTTTCTGGCATATTTGACAAAAAAAAGCACTCTATGTGAGACACCTGAAGTGCGCTGTTCCACCATGTGCCTCAGAGACATGATTAGTGTTACATAATCATACCAATTCAGTTTTTAAAAAAAACCCTACCCTGTAGCTAAGTCAACTTTTTTTTTATAAGATCCCTTTATTAATACAGGTATTAGGATCTAACAGTTTTAACACATTAGTGCTTTCATGCTTGCACACAAATTGCATGACCAGCCCTCCCCTTTGATTGACTTTACCAGGATAATAAGGAATAAAGGTATTCCATAGAAGAATGATGACAAGAGCTATGATTTGTGGCAGTGATGTGCGGCACCTTCGGTGCTGGGTGAGGCATTCACCCTGCCCGCCCCTAGCCTGCTGAAGCCCCAACCCAGTCATCAAGCTATGAGTGTAGGAGGAAGGGAGGAGGAAGGGAGGAGACAGGGAGGAGCCTCCCTGTCCCTCACTTGCTCGTCACTGGTGAGGCATCGAGATCGATGTCCTCAGTGTTTTGTTTTTTTAATTTATTTATTTTTTTGATTGGACAGCTTGGACCAATGGTGCTTTGCCATTGGTCCAAACCATCCACAGAGCTCAAACCTCTAAGGCTGTTGCAGCTCTGGCCTCACTAGGTTAGGTTACACAAGTAGTGGGGAAGCCAGCTGCTGTGTAACCTAACTTAGCTGTCAAAAGCTGGATGAAGCGCTGCCTGTAATTAACGGCAGCGCTCCGTCCACGACAGGTTACATGATGGGGAGGCTTTCCCTGCTGTGTAACCTGTTACCATCTGCTCTGAATGGAGAAAAAGATGTCAGCTTCACACTTGAAACTGACAGCTTTTTTTCACCATAATACTAGGTGAGGTTCTGTCTCACCTGCCTCCCCTGCTTACACGTCCCTGCTATGTGGGATGCCAGACCTTTGGTGTGGTCTTACATGGTTCCAGGTGTGCTATTAAACAGCAGTACTCAAAGCACTTGTAAAGGAGGTGCCTGCATTGCCTATATGTGGGAGCTTCAATGCTGGCTTCAATGGTACCATGTGTGCTGGGAATTGAACAGCGGGTTTAATGACACTTGTGGAGGAAAACCCTAGGTGTCCTGCATGAGACAAAGAACCCAAGCAGAGTTGAAATGCATTTTGTTAAATGGATATAGTAATCTCAAAGTGACCCTGTAAGTAATGTAGGCATGCAAATGAAAGCTGTCACTGTAACAAAGAATGTCAATTCTTAAGTAAGAGTAGGCAGGAAAGGTAATTATTTGCCAGGACCAGGTTTTATTTGTAGGTCTACACTGCTGACAGGGTCACTTTAATAATGGGCATGGGGATGTTTGGCAACCCTCATGAAGTCCTGTAGCTGTGGGAGCCATAAAGTTTCCACAGCGTAAAAAATAATCTCATACATATGTAGAGGGGACCACCATATACAGTATTAAAACGTTTCCATATAAATATCAAATACATTCTGTATAGCCAAAATAGTGAGAAGCCATGCTGCAACAAACGTTATTATTAAAAATACAAATTCTATAATTGGCTGCACTGCAAATTATTGCAAAGACAGAATCCATCATATATTTAATTTTTTTCCATGCAATCATTTCCTCTTAATCAACACACTGTATATCATATGTGTGAGCACTAATACCAAAATGTCCAAACTATCCTTAAGTATAGCTCCACTGTAAAGTTTGTATTATGTGATTATTGGTGTAAATCTGCTATTTGTATAGTGAATGGCTACCAGAAGCTTGTAACTCATTGCATAGTTTGGCCTAAAACTTCCCCTCCCTCTACACATAGTGTCGTAGAGGTTTTTATTTAGGTTTGTTTTTTATTTTTACTTACCTAGTTCTTGGAGCGATTTGTGCCCTGTGACTTCATCGATGTTATGAGCCCTATGCCTACTGACATGGGGCTGAGGGCAGTGACAATGAGTGGCAATGCTGCAGTGATTTTGCTGATGTAGAATTAGCATTCTCATCCTAAAGTTGGGTATACACGTGACTTTTTTGTTGTTGTTTTGTTTGTTCAACCCCTGGACAGAACACATTTTTTTTACAGATTCTTTCTTCAACGTTTACAAGCGTTGATGGACGAATCTCCCGCTGTTTGCATTGCAATATGACAGCAGCTGCCACCCTCTGTCAGAATATTTGAACTATAATAGCTGATTGGCTGTCAGCTCTGTTTGGTTGAAAATTTTCCAACCTGCTCTTTCGATCAGCTGATCGAGGCATGCCGGGTGCAAGGAAAACAAATGGCAAACGCACTCATCAATTTGTAACCAGCTCTAAGCAAGGTGCACATGGAAGGGCTTTATACAGTACAACAGCAAAAAGTTTTCCATCACACTCACCAGCCAGCATGCAGAAAAACTTGTCGCACCACTAAGCTTAAAAACAGAGGTTTAGATACACATCTTCTGCAGAAAATGTGAAAGCCGCACCGCCTTGCCAAGGCACCTCTATATAGTGTGGTCCTAAATCTAAACTATGAGAGTCTCCATCTCAGAGCACATGTGGAAAAAGATAAAATTGGGTGCAGGTTTGTCAGGAGGAAGCCCAACCTCCGTAAAGGCACAGGAACGCACAAGGGACCCCGCACATCACAACGGCAGCAAGGCCCCCCATGCGTCACTGCACCAAATCAGTCAAGCAAAACAAATGGCAAATGCACTCATCAATTTGTAACCAGCTCTAAGCAAGGTGCACATGGAAGGGCTTTACAGTACAACAGCAAAAAGTTTCCCAGCACACTCACCAGCCAGCATGCAAAAAAACTTGTCTCACCGCTAAGGCTAAAAACAGGGGTTTAGATACATGTGCTGGGCGGAAGGGTGCCAACAGTGGCACCCATTGTGTGAATTTCAGCTGGTTCATCAGGAACCAGACGAAAATCATACAGTGTGTACCCTACTTAGGTACCTCTCTCTGGCAGGATGAACGGGTATTAAAAACATTATTCAAGGGCTAATTGTTAGTTTCAAACATGAATCTTAATTTTTTTAAATAGCATGTATAACATTGGTTTAAAATTTTGCCTAGAGTGGCAATTTAATCTAAAAAGCAAATATTTGTTGTTCCCTAAATCTATACAAAATAAAATGAATGTTTACCATTTTTATCAATCTGGTGTGCTCTCACAAAAAAAAAGTTATAATATATGTCAGGAAAGATATCACCAAATTTCAGGACATTCAATAATAGATGCATTAAATTTGATCATATATGGACCATATAAAGGTCTCAACAAATCATGACTTTCCAAACTGAGCATTCAAACAATATGGCCAAAAGTCTGGGTTAAGGTTAGAAATTCACTTTTTAAGAGCAATGCTCTTTAGAATTTGTTCCCATTAGCGGGGCCAATAATAGGGTATGATGATGGCATTGCATGTACTATAGTGATATCATCATGCATATCTCTTAAGCTCTATAGCTTTGCATGGAGAAGCTTTATGTGTCTTTAAATTATCCTAGATTTACCAAGGCCATCAAAATACACATATATAGCAAAAATGCATAACACATACGTATACAAGCTAAGTAGATGCTATATTTGTATGTTAAGATTGTTAGACCTTCATGTCATAGAAATTACTGGGGCATTACTGTGCATCTACACGTAGTAGTAGTAGTACGGTTTCCACTTACAGAGTAACTGACTCCTGTTCCCCAAAATAGGCAGGCAGAGGGCAAAGAGCTAGTCAACAGTATTGCTGGAGTCTCCCTTCAGCAGATTTTCCCCATTACTGACTTACCTTGACTTGTTTTGCTCTGTGTCTCTGTGTGGTGCTAGCCATCTTGGTAGAGGCAGAGTTCTACTTCCACATGTCAGAGGAGGCAGCACAGTAGTGATATCACCAATTCGTACTCCAAATCAGCGTCTTACTCTAAAACAGCTTTCAGAGGCAGAAGTACCTTACATCATATGATTCAGATATACAGAAGTGCCTAGGCACACTCCTAAACCAGGAAGTGCACTACTATTTTTAGGAGGAATTTTAGACAAAGTTCATTGTTTTTCACAGCACTGCTTAGGTACAATTATAATTTTTATTTTTCCCTATAACATAATAAATCTTCACTTCTTGAGTTCAGGTCCATACATTTTCTAATTTGATGCAATTGTGAGCATGTGAGAATCCTGGGTGAAAGTGTTGTGAATCTTGGGTGAAAACATTGATAAATAGACCCCCTTTGTGTATACACTCCCATCAAGAGCACAGACCCTGTACCAAGTTTTCAGATGTTAGTACACCACTTGCTGGTATCTTGCAGTGCCTGCAAGACCAAATGTGTGGAGCTACACATAAAAAACATAATCTAAGGAAAGCAATACAATATATTATAAGCACAACAGTAAGTGACATAAAATTCATATGCAGCAACAAATAAAAAACCCAGTGAACACCACAATTTGTCTGCTCCAGTTTAATCAATCTCCCCATAGGGTATCTCAGAGCTACATGGCAGACATTTTCTAATTTTAAGTTTTCAGTACTAGGAAAGAAAAAAAAAAAAAAAACATGTACTTACCTACTAATGTACTTTGTGCTACTGTGTACATTATGACATGTGTACACGTTTCTCTTATTCCACCATCTCCATTGTGATAGTGCTGTTGAAGTTTGGTATACTAACTATATCCATCAACCTTTTAAAAACAGGACACATAAATCCAGTAAAATGTACAGTAGGAGTTACTTAAACTGCATTGAGTGTTGTTTTTTTTTAATCTAACAATGATTTTCTTCTGAAAATGTTCAGTTCAAACACACAAATAATGGTATGAAACTGTTACCCTTTCACATGAAATAGCTATTCACCCACTGAAAGCCATTATTTCTCATTTTATAGCAACTTCTACAACTCCTTTTCTTGCTGCCCTCAATGGACACCTCATTCAAACTCCCAATTCTTACAGGCATGATATTGGTAGTATATTAAGAGAGCCAAAGTCAAACTTTTTTTGGCTTTAGTTCTCTTTTGGGTCACAGGAGTACATTTACTATTGCACCCACCATGTGCTGTGTGCTGCTGTATTTGCTGACAGTGCAGAATCGCACTGCATCTGGGAAGGATACGGACAATATTTTCGGGATCCATCCCGCTGCCTGATTGACAGCTGGCCCAGCCTCTCTAGAGCCAGAACCAGCTGTGCCCCCCCCCCTCCCATCTGTCCCTCCAGTGAGAGCTGGAGGCAGAGAAAAGGGAGGGGGGAATCCATGTGGGGAATAATAACTGACAGTCACCACTCTCTGCAGGGAGAAGACCATGAGCTGAGCAATCAGTGGTTTTTGTTCTTGATCTATAGAGGGGTGAATCCTGGTATTATTTCTTGCCATTTATAGAGCTAATAAGCAAGCTATTAAACAAGCTGGGCATTACCATGGGGGAGCATCATCTGAGTGAGTCAGATGGTAGTTTCCTGTCTCTGAGTGATGATGTCCCCCCACTCACTATATATAAACTATTCAGTCCAGTCTGACCTTGCCCTTGCATGGTCTTCCTGCTAGTGCTTTGCTGCTGCTCTGAGTATCCTGATTCTGTGTATGACCCGATCCTGGCTAATGTTCTCCTCTGGCTCCTGCTCCTGGCTTGTTCCTGACTGCGCTGATTTCCTGGCTCCTGCTCCTGGCTTGTTCCTGACTACGCTGATCTCTGTGTTCCTGACCTGGCTTGGATGACTACCCACTCCGGCTCCTGACTCTGGCTTGTTCCGGTCTAAGATTCTGCTTGCTCCTGTGGACACTGTTCCTAATAAATATTTAACTAGCACCTTTTGCTTGTCTGGTTTTCATTGTGCTCTGACAGATCCTTACTCCAGCAAAACCCCAAACACATGAATCCACGGATCCATGTATTGATATATGTATTGCTATACAGTTCCCCTTCCATCAGAATATTAGATAATACTGAGAATCTATAACATGCCACACTGCTATGGGCATTGGTCAGCAGAAACATTCACATACAAAGTAAAATATATAGAATACCCTGCTGTGGATAATAGACAGTAATGTCCCAGATTACATTGCCTACATTGATGTAGGCAATTTACACTTCTGGGAAATATATAAGGTCCCAAATATCTAGGTGGCTACCATACAAAATGAAATATAGACTATTCCTACAGTTCCTTTTTTATTTATTTTTGTCATATTACATTTATAGTAAAAAAAAAAAAAGTTAGTTGTTACATTACATTTCCCCCCCTGCTTGTTTTCATAAACATTCTACAGTTTTCCTAATAAAAAAATAATGACTAAATTATATTGAAAATTTCAAAGAACAGGAGGTGACCCATTAATTGGAATACCAGAGCATACGTTATTGATTTCTACATAAATATATTCCGGTATTCAACAAACAAGAAGGCCCTGGATTTCAAATCATTGGAACTCTTCAGAAAATATGTGTTAATTCTGCTAATAATTAATGGCCTTTAATTGTGAAAGTTTATGTTTCTGCTTGGGAAAGTAATTACGAAGATGGCAAAAAATGCTTTAACATAGAGATTTACATAACCCTTTAGAAAAACTGCAGGTTTTAAGTTAGTGGAATTCTATGAAATCATTATAAAGCATTAGTTTGGTACCCGGGAGGCCTAGGAGCTTTCATTAAAGCGTTATTACTAATACCTACTTCTCTGTAGGATGAAAGGAAAATGATAAGACCAAAGGGAAATTTACTAACACTGCAGAGCTGACACATCTACATAAATCATCAATGCACTTAAATAAAAGAAAAGGAAATTGCAATATGATTTTCTTAGGTAAAAGCTTACAATGCTTTGCAGATTTATTCCCACTGCGACGCGATTTTGTATTTCTTTTGTTTTAAGGGAAAAATAACAAATGAAGCTCATTTGTCCGAAGTGTTTATGAACGCCTATGTGGGAAGTGCACGTGAAGGGGGAGCTTTTTCAGGTACCTGTTTTCAGATGGCACAGCTTAAAGAACAGCTATTGTATATTCTCATTGAGGACTTTGAGTTATTAAAAAGCTTACCTGATTTTTTTTTTTAAGAAACATTGAGCTTTCTTTTGCCTGCACCTGTCACATCCTTATGATAGTATCTGATGTACAGATTTAGTAAATTCTCCCTCCAGTGAATGGCTTTATGTCTGATAAATGAAATCAACAACTTTGATTAAAGGACTGCTGAGAAAAAAAAAACCAGCTTGCTGCTTAACAGTCCTTAGATCTGGATTCTTATATCTTGTGGCTGCTTTGGTTTTTTTGGGGGGGGCGGGGGGGGGGGGGGGCTGGGGGGTTCGTCTTTTATTTTCCATGGAGAAGGAAAGTAGCCACCCCCTGACCCTCTGGCAGGAAGTTATCCACATGCATTAAGAGATACTTTTTTAAAGCTTGTAAAGTCAAATAAGGAAAATTCGAGTAAGCTCATTATTAAATTACTACGTTGTAGATCTTATTTTCATAATTAAATTTTTGGGTTTAGTGTCTTTTTACCTAAATTCATGACCACTAAGGCAAACAATGGACCTGCCATTATTAGACACACTTCTACAATTAAATGTGCTATAATCAGAAAAAAATCTAAGGAAGTAATGCCACTCTTAGTAGCTATAAATACAGGCTGTGAAATGAGTTATCCCATTTTATTTCCCCCACTAGTTTGCGCAACTTATCGAAGTTTGCCTCTTTTGGTTGAAAGAGGGTGTGGTTAGTAGGGTGTCCCCAGATTTCATTTTGAAAATCTGGTAACCTGATCCCTACTAGAGTGTGGTAGAGCATATATTTGCTTTGATTATTTCTTTGGTCCAGGAACACCGGCAGCAGGCTCAGAAAGTCCAGCATTAAGTATACAATAGGTCTATGAAGGTTTGAATTTTTTACCCAGGGATCATGTACTCCATTGTAGTCTCCATGGTGGAAAGTAAGTTCCTGGCTAAATGACAGGGAACCTATGAGTTACTTGAACAGGTTGGAGAAATCCTGAAAGCTGAGTCCTTGCCCTTAGCCCAGAAGCAAGAGATTCTCGGCCGCCCAGGAGAGAAACACTGCTGTTTCTTTTTTTTTCTTTATTCTGACACGGAGCGATGTCAGAATAGAAAAACAAAATTGCATTGCTACTGGCTTTTCTAGCATTCCTATTGGCTATTTCAATTTGCAATAACCAATAGTAAACTAGCATTGTACCCGCACTCTGCTGATGGACCTGATGGAGAACTGCAGCAGAGAGTGTGTACAATGCTAGTGGCCGAAGCTACGGCTAGATCCTTTGGCAGCTTCGTGAATAGACCCCATTGTTTTGCTTTTGGACTAAAAATCCCAAAGACCAGCCCCCAAAATGTAAAACTTATCCCAAGGACGATCCCAAGGATGAGCCCAAATGTAATGATTGGCAAAACTTTAATTTCTATTTGTTGTCTGGTTCTGCAGTAAGGCTTAAGGAAAATGACTCAGTTGCATTTAAAGTACTTTACAAGGCGAAAATGCTGCGTGCACAAACTTGGTTACAGGAAAAGTTTAAACAAACATACATGCTGCTTTAATCAAACATGATGTTGTGGCAATTAAAGGAGAACTGTGGTGTTAGGGCTTTTCCCCATAGTTCTCCTTAGGGTAACGGGAGGACACAAACTAGCGTCCACCCGTCACCCTAAGCTCTGTATACCGCTACAGCTACAGCTCGCGGTATGCTGAGATTCCGCAGCTGATCCCGACAATTATGTCTGGATCCGCACAGCTGCGTGAGTGACAGCTGGCTCTGCCTATCTAGAGGCAGAGCCAGCTGTACCCGCCCCTCCCCCGTCCGTTCCGCCAGTCAACGCTGGAGGATCAGAGCGGGGATCCAGTCCCTCCCCTGTCACAGCAGAGAGCCATGACAGGATCGAAAAGTGAGCGAACGCCGGTATGTGTATGAGGTGAGTGAAAAGCACTCACCTCATAGTTCTCCTTTAAGCATTCTCTGGAAAATGGCTTCTGGTTCCAGTTTCTCTCAAATTCCTTTGTTCTCCGTTATGTTCTCTCTTGGTCAAAGGGAAATCCCTCTGACATGTCTCTCTCTCGGTCAAAGTTCCACGGTGAAATCCCCCATTTTATTAAGACAAGTTGTTCTACAGGTGCTGTATCAACAGATGCAGTGTTCAGTTACATCCTATTTGGTTCCAGAGATCATGATGTCATCATTTGTAGTGACACATAGTGGGGGGGGGATTTACTAACCTAAACACACGCACGCACCAGGTGCGTGTGATTTTCACACAGCAAAACGTATTTATCAACCAAAAAGTCTCTAAAAGCATATTTCCACTAATGCCATATATGGAAAAATCATGCACATGATGCATATATAATGCTGCTTCACAGTTTAGACAAAAATAGTTAGCTCATGCATTTACATTCCTGCATTCATCAACGCAAGCAACACAACATAGAGCTAATTTACACAGCATCACCTTGCAATTCATGCTTGGCTTTGCACAACACACCTGCTGGGTGTGTACACACTACAAAGGCGTTTAGATTCCACCCATAGATCATGCTGGGAGGGAACACACTACAGAGGTGTATACATGTTCGTGGTGTGTTTATAAGGTTAGTAAATCAACCCCAGTGACTCTCAAATTCAGGGTGCTCAAATTTCAGACAATTAGTCCATGACAAATCATTTGTGAATAAAGGAATCCTTGAGGAAGCACAGTGAAAGTGTACTGGCAGCCATCCCACACAAAGGCAAACTGGTCTTGACACTCCGGGTCTATTGGGATTGAAAAGAAAGAATTAGCCAAGCCTATCAAAGCATGATATTCTCCTGCCTCTTTTGCTATCTTCTCAGTGATGGAGATCATATCAGGTACAGCTGATTCCAATGGAAGTGCCACTTTGTTTAGACCTCTGTAATCCACAGTCATTCGATATGCTCCATCCAGTTTCTTTACTGGAAACATCGGAGCTGAGAAAGGACTTACAGCAGGTCTAAGGATCCCTACTCTCAAAAGTTCTTGAATAGTCTCCCCAATTTCTTTGTGGCCTCCTGGCAGCCTGTACTGCTTAAGACAGATTGGCATCTTTGGTGGAGGAATGTAGACGGGTCCATTTTAGCATGACCTCTGACCACAGCCTTCGCCGCCCTTACCAGATATGCTTTTTGTGGATACCAACAAATGAATGTAGCTCATTCAGTCTGGATTGACTGACCTTGAAGTACATCCATACCAATAATATTTTCAGGAAATTCTGACACTAAAACATTTGTCCACAAGCCTCATTCCTTGCCAATAGCCAGTTTTACCCATGTCCTAATTGCTGGTGTGGTCTGCCCTCCCAAACCTTCTACATAGATCACTTCTTCTTTGTGATAGGAGGGATTACCATGTAACTTCAGCTCAAGTATCTATTAAAGCCAGTGTGGGAGAAGACAGAGACAGGTACAAATGTCCTTTGGTCTCCAGCTGTCACTGTTCTCACTGCTATCACTGAAGACCTGCCTTCCCTTCACAAAGGATAAAGAACCCCCAGTTCCCTTCCTGCGACTCTCTAACGTCTCCCCGTGTAAAGGGATTTGGGTTTGGGTTCTTGTGCATTTATGGGAATTAATTTGGGACTAGTAGGAGGGGTCTGTTCTAACTCATCTAACCCTAGGCTAATGCCATCACTGGTGGTGTTTCTAACTCTGACAGTTTTCCCCAATAATTGTTTCCATCTCTTCCATCAATTCTACAGTAGAAACACCATGTATCTCAAAGACCAGCCTCCAAAATGTAAAGCTTACCCAAGGACAAGCCCAAATCTAATGATTGGCAAAATATTAATTTCTATTTTGTTGTCTGTTCGTGCAATAAAGCTTATGGAAACTAACTCAGTAGCATTTAAAGTAATTTACTAGGCAAGTCCTTTGTTCTCCGTTATGTCCTCTCTTGGTCAAAGTGAAATCACACTAACGTCTCTCTCTCTGTTCCATGGTGAAATCCCATGATGTCGCTCTTTCGGTCAAAGTTCCATGGTAAAATCACGCATTCGCTTTTCAGCTACTGGCTTTTATTAAGACAAGTTAGCAGCTCACGTGTGGGTGGTGCCCCTCAAGACTTGTATGAGAGAGAAATACAATGTTTTTCACTTTCCCACCTCTAGAGCATTAAGAATTTCCATCAGTAGTCAATGATGCCAAATAGTCTGAATAAGCCTTGACTAGCCTAGGCTTGGTGTTTATGTAAAGTTTCCCCATAACACTGTCCCATTGTGAGTACACTGGATACGAATAATGGGGAAACAATACAGGGCAGCTATACCATTATAAAAAAGAAAACAGTTTGGTCTGTTTATACTTGCTTAGATGAGTAGACCCACCGTCTCCTTATAAATTTCCTGTGTGTGCCTGAAAAATCCATTAGCAAATTGTTATACTGTCAAAAACGTATATTCATATACATGCGCAACACAGAGGTGAAAGAGTTCGTGCAGCAAAATAAGGATATCTTCTCAGAGTTGGGTTCAGCTTCAGCCCTATCATATTGCTAAGCCCTGCAGATAGGCAGTAACTAAAGAGGTACAGAGAATGTTAGACTTTGGGGTAATTGAAGAGGCCAAAACATGGTTCTGAAGCATGATGGTTCGTTGAGGTTCGTTGAGGTTCCGCAATGACTTCAGACATGAAGCTGACAGCTTTTTCCTCCATAATTCTAGGTGATGCTCTGCCTCACCTGCCTCACCTTACCACACGTCCCTGATATATACAGTATCTCACATTTTCACTTAGGGGTGTACTCACTTTTATTGCCAGCAGTTTAGACATTAATGGCTGTGTGTTGAGTTATTTTGAGGGGACAGCACATATACACTGATATACAAGCTGTACACTCACTACTTTACATTGTAGCAAAGTGTAATTTCTTCTGTGTCGTCACATGAAATGATATAATAAAATATTTACAAAAATTTGAGGGGTGTGCTTACTTCTGTGAGATTCTGTATATAATGCTTTACGGCATCAAGGCCATCACTTCATCAAATGTCTCCTTGCTTGTGTTTTATCCAGTCAGCCTGAATCTTGAAGTAATTTCATTTAGAAGTACTTCACGTATACCGTCATAAAAGAAATATTTTTAATTTGGTATTACCAGTGTAACTGTCCCTTGTTTGTCATTTGAAAGATTGGCTGGTATGATATGAAAGATAGAAGAAAGCAAGCTTGTACATAACGATGCATTTAATTAAGTTTTGTGCTTGCTGCAGAGGATTTCCTGACAGGGCAAAGATCATCACTAGTGACTGTCATGACACTCAGTGAATGCCACAGTTATTTTGTTGTTTACAACATATTGAAGATTTAATTTGCTGCTTCTTAGGTGTTACAGGCAGGTTATGATGTTTGGATAGGATGCTCTTTTATGAAATGGGAACCGCTGTCAAACACACATGACTAAGGTAGTGTTAAAAGCAGTGTACAAAGCACTTATAATATAACATATAAATACAGTTATATTTTGTGTTACAATAGATGATTAAAGGTGAATACTGATTGGTTGCAATGGATTACTTCACTTAGAACGTTATCACTGAACTTTAAATTACTTCCACTTCTGATACAAACATTTTTTTAATATAATTTTTTGTCAATTTTAAAATATTTTGATAGATTTCCCCTCCAACAGCATTTCTCTGTGGTATGCAGGCACATAACCACATCTTTCTTCCTCAGCCCCGATGCTGGCGACGTACATTGTACGTCGTCAGTCATGAAGGGGTTAATATAATATTTTCTAGGGTCCAACTCTGGCTTAAGTTCTGGTTTAAAGGGGGAATATAGAATTGAGCTTATATAAGTTTTAACATGTAACTACTTACTACATAATACAATCTAACTGATAGTAGCTATGTAATCCAAACTGTGGTTCTTCCAGGCTGCTCACCTTAGCTGTTCGTTCCTGCCGAATTAGGACCTGTCAAGTCCTGCTTTGGCATTGCTTCCTATGAAATTCTCACATATGCACCAACTACATGATTCGGGTATTTTAATAAACTTTATTGCATGTAGATTAAACAAACACCCTGCTTCACTCCGACATGTTTCACCCCACCTAAGTAGTTGAGATAGAGTGAAACACATCAAAGCATATGAGCATGGTGGGGTGTTTGTTTCCATGTACAGGGAATAAAGCTTATTGAAATGGCTGACTCACGTGGTCATTTGGGCTTTGAGGATTTCATAGAAAGGAACATATTTGTACCCACAAGTCAGGTGGAACCATTTTCATTTACTATTCATAAATATCAAGTGACGGTCATATATATATATATATCATAGTGAAACCAGGATAAGAAATAAATATCACAGGGACAACCCCCTTTCAGGAGCTCCAACTACTGTTGTATCCACTGCTCACCTCAGCTTGCATGTAAGCAATGTGCAACCACGGACACAGCTGCACAAGGGTTTCTAAGATGCAGTGTTCAATTCAGAGCAGAGGCGGCAATAATAAACCCCCTTTAATTGGTGTTCGTGTCAAAAATAAAATAACCCCTCCCTTGATTCATGTCAGTAACAGTGGCAGCAAACATAAACTTCCACAAGACTTGTGTTCAGAGGGAACAAAAAAAAAATCCCTCTACTGCTTCCACTTCTGATACACTACCTGCCCTGGAAGGCTCCTGCCACAGGCGCTTAAGCTGCCTTGTGGCTCTCTCCCCCAGCACTGGCTAACAACTTCCCTTTTGTCAGGTCCAGTTGGTGGCCTCCTCCTCCTGGCCATCGCAGCAGCCAATAGCAATCTTCCTGCCCTCATTATTAATGGAGGGCTCAGACCGAGGCTGCAGCGGGAGCCTGGCAAACTCCTCCCGTGTCCTCCCCTCTCCCTACACTTGGTCACTGGCATTGAGGGGAAATTAGTTGCAACAAAGTTGATAGTCGAACGGGCAACCCTGGTGCTATACTGTGTTATCAGAACATTTAGTGCTTGTTCACACCATCTACAGACTAGAATATTTTTTGTCTGGTCCAAAAACACATCACCATAGGATTCCAATGTTTTGTCTGAGGGTAGTTCACTCCATTGTGTTTAGTTTAGGAGCTTTCAAAAAAAGGCCAGCAAGTCACATTTTTTTCTGGTCTGTAAGGCAGAAAAAAAGCATGCAAATGCTCCATAACGTTCTGGAATGCACCTAAAAACCAATTCAGACTAAAAAGAAAAAAGCACACCAGAACGCATCAAAATGCACATGACCGCGTTTGCAGAAACACATCCAAATCTGTTCCGGAGATGGTATGAACACGCCCTTATTACTAGTCCTCTTCTCCTTTAGTCAGTTTTTTTTATTCTTCCTCTCTGTCACATGAGTATTGGTAATGTAAAAAATATAAAATAGCCCATTACTGTAGCAATTCATTTTCTTTTTAAAAGCACATGAAAGGGCCCTGATAGTGGTCAGATAGACCTAAAAACATTACAGAAAGTCACTCTTTAATTTTATAAATGCCACCACTCGGCTGCTGTTTTGTTCTCCATAGCAAAACAGGCTTCTTAGTAAAATTCATTAATTGTACACTATGGTGTGTCCGTTCATGTCCACATGCATTGTGGGCACATAGTAAATATTATAATACAATTTGCACCCTTCGGGCCTGATTAGTGAATCAGGCCTAGTATCTCAACAAAATGTAATCTAATGCTGGGGATTCCTGAAACTTTACAAAAACATCAGTGCAGACTCTTCCATTTTGAAGGAAGCAACATTTGGGACTATTTTGCCACATTGGATATACACTGTATGCCTATTTTTATAATACTGCTTATTGTTATTTATTATACCAGTACACCAAACAGTTTAAGAGCTCTAGCGGAATTTATTGTTCATCAAACTTATTTAATGCAGTCAATAGACCATGTAGTCTATCAACCTTGCTTATTAAGAATATCACATTTCTTCTTTCTCCTTATCAATATATTGAAATCCATATTACTAAGGGTTTGCACATTTTGCTGTCATTGCACTTTACACTGCCTTTAAAAAAAAATATATTGCTGCAGAGACACTAGTCTTAGTGCAAGATCGTTCTAAATTATTGACTTTCGTCACACTTTAGTAATTCAGCGCAATATAATCTGCAGCTGCCAGCTTAGCCATGAATGTGCTTTAAGCAATGAAAAGGTTAATGGACCCAAACCCCAAGAGTTTGTGCACAGAACAGAAGGATATGGCAAGATACCAGAGACAGCAGGGTGAGTAAAAAGAATCTACTTTGTTGCTATGCAACATCCATATTCCTATTATCAATAGTTTAACTGGGCCCAGCAAACATTTAACCCATCTGTTGACTGACAGACCTTCAAAACCCAAACTATGGGCAGCCGCTTTCGATTTGATTGTCTACGTTAAATGAATGTGTGCCTACAGTAATTCACATTCCATTCCTTCCATTCTTCTGAAGGTGAAACGTTTGCATACACAAGACATACAGAAGAGCAGTTAGAAGTCGCAGCTGCCTGGCATAAATAGACTTGAACACTTATTGTTTACCAGCCATCGTTGGATGCAATTATCCAGCAGCGCCGCTTCTTTGAGAGGCAGCAAGGTTTCAAGACAGCTGTTCTTCTATAGCACCTCATTATTGGAGTTTATGGGAGTAGACGCTGGCGCTTCATAGAAATTGCTGGTATGATATTATGTTGTGGGAAAGACTTCACTAAACCTGCAAGATTATATTAAATCTATAATGTTTTGGTACTCATCCAAAGTAGTAATTGTCTGGACTGCTGAAAAATTAATGCAAGATTGTGTTTACATAGAAACAAAGCGCTGGGAGGACCTTAGTTCATTTTATTGAAATACAATAACATATGAAAGCATTAGGGGACTTTCTACTAAGTTAAAGCTAACCTCTGGGAAAAAAAAGTCCCCCGTCCCCCCACTGCAGAGGCCAACTGCTTGTTTTGCCTCAACGAAGATAAATAAGGGGGTCCCTTATTTTCTTCCCTTTGACAGAATCTGCCGAAGTTGTCCATAGCAACAAATCAGCTTCTCTTTTTAGTTTGTTCAGCTAAGCTTTGAAAATGAAACAGAGAAGTTGATTGGTTGCCCTGGGCAACTACTCCAGAATCTGTGTGCTCCAAATTTAATGAATTATCCACACTATCTTTAGGAAATCTTTTGCACTGGAAGATTTCCAAGTAGAAAAAAAAAGTGTGTGTGGGGTTCCCCCCTAAAGTCCCTACCAGGCCCTTTAGGTCTGGTAGGAATTTTAGGGAGGAACCCCGCCCCTAAAAATGGGGAAAAAAATAGGCCTGGCAGGGAAGGAATGGGGGGGATTAGCGAGCGCCACATGCCCTCAGCACTGGGAGGGTGCTTTTCCTGGGTCCCCCTGTAAAAATACTTTGTTCCTGTGCCAATGGGGACAAGAGCCTCTTCCCCCACTAGCCCTGGTGCGTTGGTTGTGGGGATCTGCGGGTAGGGGCACCCAGATGTGCCTACCTTTCGCCTACCTTTGGGTGCTGTGCGGGCTATAGTGAATAGCCCGTACAGCAGCCCTTCGGTTCGACTGAACTTAAGGGCTTTGGCGGCTGAAGTGAGCCGAAGGATCAGCCGAAGCTACAGGAAGATCATTCGGCTCCTTCGTGAATAACCCTCTTAGTTTTTTTAAAGCACTGTGCTAAAGTGACTGCCATTTTTAAAGTACTTTTCATTAAAAGTCATATAAGCTTTAACGCGTTAATGTCATTTCAAGTCATTTTTAAATATGCATCTTTTATTAAAATAATACCTGGTGACTCTGCAATAAAGGTCTTTATTCAGGCAGTCTCTGTTATAGAGAGACAATGCTCTGTCCCATTTCCCAATTGTGCTTCTTTGTTGAAATTGTCACATACTCTTCCAAAGGTGACTACAAGTAGCCATGTCAATGCATTTTTCCTAGGCATGTCCCACTCTTGTTACCATCAGGAAACATGCCCTGAGAAATGCAACACAGCCATCACTGGAGTGCATGTAGACAGGAAGAGGCAGCAAAGAGGCTGCAGTAAACCAGCAATGCTGCTATGAGGAAGGATGAAAAAAAATAATGAAAAGTACTTTAAAAATGGCAGTCACTTTAGCACAGTGCTTTAAAAAAACTAAGAGGGTTATTCACGAAGGAGCCGAAGCCCTTAAGTTCAGTTGACCCAAGGGCTGCTATACCGGTTATTCGCTATAGCCCGTACAGCACCCAAAGTTGGCGAACGGCTCAGCCGGGCCAAATGCATATGCTTCGGCTCAGCTGAGCCGCAGTCACACCCAAAGCAGGGAGAAGCCGAAGCAGACCGTTTTCCCCACAACTGATATTAACTGGGCAGAGCCAGCCGTGATCTCAGGTTATTTGAGGACACTGGGCTGTCATTAAATGACAACAACTGGGCAGAGCCGGCCGTGACACTACGGCTGACTCCGTCTAGTTGTTTTAATTTGTCCGGGACCTGCTGGCAGGTGCCGGCCAAATGTAAACAATCCGCCCAATTGTTTATATTTTTCCAGCATCTGTCAGATTCTTCATTCTGCGGCGGGAGTTCGTCGCATGCGGTCGGGTCAGCAGGTGTCTGTTTTATTTTAATGTCATCATTGACAACGCTGGGTGCCATGATTGACCCCTGGATTACGTAATGGGATCAATTTTTGGGATTTTTTTTATTAATAATGGCATTGTCAAAAAAAATTTTTGTGGTTTTTTTCAATTAAATAAAAAAAAAGTCTGGTCTCTTTATATACATTTTATTTAACTCTTTAGTGAATGGGTAGGGGTACACGTACCCCTTACTCATTCACAAGGGGGGGGGGCACATCTGGGTGCCCCTTTATAAAATGGGGAAAACTGACAAATTTCCCTTGTAAACAAAACCATTGAATGATCCTGTGAAGATAAAATGATAATACTAACAAAAGAATAATGGTTCACGAAAATAGGTTTTGTACATATCTTACTCATGCCCTATTAAGCCAGACTACCAGCTATGTCTTTGATAATGAGTGCCCCGTGCCCAAGGTAATTTCAGGGCTTGGGTACAACAATGATTTACATTTCACATATATCAATTTTTGAATTGTTTGGGTTTATATTATTTTTTAATGTAATTCTATTTGCCAGACTTAGATATTTAGGGTGAGTGATTGTAAGGTTTATGCAAGGTTTACAAAAAATAGTGACACATTTCGTAGCTGTTGTTCATATAACTGGCATAGCAGAAAGTGCTCATGATTGGTGTTTATGTCATAATATGTGTTTCTTCCAAGTAGTTATTAGGAGCATGAGACAGGGCACTAATAGAAAAGGGTGTTGAATCTTAAAAAGAAACACATTAAGATACACAGGTAGGAGATGCAACCTTTTTGATGTGCATAGCCTAGGACTGTCACCCTTGAATTTCTTTCACAATTTAGCGAGTCACTGATTTGAAACAAGTATATAATTATTGGATGCAAGGACCCCTTGTATGTAAATTATTGTTCTGACTCAGTAACTCATTGATATGAAGCAGTGTCATGGTTTTCGTGGATCCGCCACATCACCAGAGGAGTACAGGTCTTTAAAGGGCTCAGAGTCAGAGAATCTAGGGACAGACAAATATTTCAAATTTTGACAAAAACCATATCTCAGACATGGAAATAAGGCTAAGTGACTGCATGAAAACATAGGAACTTGGGTGCAGAAAAATAGCAGCAGGTGCTCTGGACTTATGAGTCAAAATTTGAAATATTTGCCAGTAACAGGGGGCAGTTTGTTCGCCGAAGTGCTAGAGAGTGGTACAATAATAAGTGTCTGCAGGCAACAGTGAAGCATGGTGGAGGTTCCTTGCAAGTCTGGGGCTGCATTTCTGTCAGTGGAGTTGGAGATTTGGTCAGGATCAATGGTGTCCTCAATGCTGAGAAATACAAGCAGATACTAATCCATCAAGCCATACCATCAGGGAGGTGTGTGATTGGCCTCAAACTCATTATGCAACAGGACAGCGACCCCAAACACACAGCCAATGTCAATGTCAAGAGCTATCTTCAGTGTAAAGAAAAACAAGGAGTCCTCAAAGTGATGGTTTGGCCCCCGCAGATCCCTGATCTCAACATCATCTAGTCTGTCTGGGATTACATGAAGAGACAGAAGGATTTGAGGCAGCCTACATCCACAGAGGATCTTTGGTTAGTTCTCAAAGATGTTTGGACAACCTACCTTCCAAGTTCCTTCAAAAACTGTGTGCAAGTGTACCTAGAAGAACTGATGCTGCTTTGAAGGCAAAGAGTGGTCACACCAAATATTTCTCTTTTGTTCATTTACTTTCCGTTGTGTCAATTGAAAATAAAAACTATTAACACGTTTATTTCTGAAAGCGTTCTTACTTTACAGCAGTTTTTCACACCTGCCTAAATCTTTTGCACAGTTCTGTCCATATACGAGGGAAGTCTAGAGCAGTAGAAGCAGCTGTAGACACACATGCAGGTCATGTCAGAAGAGACCAACCTGTGGCACAAAGGTAATGATGCTAGTCCTTTAAAAACAATGGTCGTTCCTTATTTCTGTTGTGACAGATTACCTTTAAGAAATACTGTTTGGGATGACTCAAGCGGAATAAAAAAGTATTGACTAATCTCTCTAGAAAAAAATACAGTTGTGTATATGATTTGTCCCTAATGAAGGTCACATGTGTCTTTCATGAACAGAATATTTTTCATTGCTCAAGAAGCATTGTTTACAGTTTTTTGTTCAGCATTTTGAAGAAATTGCTAATATACACAACCATTCAGATAATACAACATGGAGCAATAAAAAAAGATTAGAGTACTATGATAATGTAGGTCCACTTTGGTCTATTTTTATGAATACTGTGTCCACTTAAAGTAAACTTGGAATTACATTAACAATGGAGCCTGCATTACTGGTCTTCTTCTAAAATGCTAGTGGTGTGGTTGTCATGCTGACTCTTTGGATACAATCTGAAAGATGATTTCATAGTCAAGCTATTGACAAGATCAAAATGTGCTGGAGACGAAATTATAAGGGACGTTATATGTTGAGTGGACAAATGAGATGACTTGCATCTCACTAATTTATTGATATTTAGAAAAAGTATTTTTTGGCAAATTGGTTCCCAAGGATTTTGGTCAATTTTAAGTTCTGTATCATGAGCTGACTGTAGATCAGTTGGTAGACCTTTTATGTTGGCAGAGTGAGTTTATCATATTTGCAAAACTAAGGTGCAACTCCATAGAACTCTAAAAACTTATTATACCACTAAAATAAGTTCCCTAAAAGTAAATTGTTATAGTGTACTGTTCCATTTGTTATGGTAAAAAGTCACAGTAGACTATGCCTGAGCCTTAGTAGTGATGTGTAACTGATGACTTGATGGCAAATATAGATTAGCAATGTATGTGTTTCTATGATGTTGTTGTGAAAATACATTTTAAAGTGCAAGTGCAAATCACCTGCTATCCCCATTATTCAGTGGTCAGGAGGCCAATTCCATGCTAGCGGAAGTACCGCTATCGGTACTCGTTATCGGCGAGTACCGAAAGATGAATATCAGTACTTCTACTGGTATTGGTGGGTCCCTAGTTCTTTTGTATAAGATGGTTTTTCTTGTGCTTTATATGTACATTAAGTGGATTTTCTCTTCCTCTTTTTGATGGTCTTGATGATCTGATGTTTGTGATTTAGGTTATAACTTATCTGGAAGTTCACAAATTTCATCACTTGTCGCCATGTCTAAAGCCCGATTTTTTTTTTCCATAAAAACAAAGCATATATTTCAAAGGTTAAATCCTTATATTCTATACCTCAAAGCCATTTTGAATCATAGATACCATTTTGAGTACATTTTACTCCTGCAATGTTATCCTACTAAAACATACCATATGCATATATTCTGGCAGGTTAAACTGATTACAAACTCTTACACAGTCTTTTGTATGTTTTAGCAACTACCCCTAGGAACAGAATTCTTGAGAAAGTATTGATGACTGAGACCTCTGATCCCGATACAATATCTAACAAGTACCTACTGTAATATTTATAATTTCTGTGCAATGCTAAAATTCCCTTTGCAAAATATTTCCCATTTGGTTCAGTTGGATTAGATTTACATCAATTTTAATCTTAATTAAGTAAAAATGCAAAGGAAACATACTAGAAAAAGTTTACTTTGCAGTTCACAGAGTGCATGACCCTCAATTTTCCACCGTATTGAAGATGTATTTTGTCTTAATAATCATCAAAGCAACATATGGTGACTGATTGAAATCCAAGTGAAAATAGCTTTTCTTTGGGACCACAAAAATACTAACCAAAAATAGAAGACAACATAAACTAGAACATAAACTACTAATAAAATAAACATTGAAGAACAACGTAAAATAAAGACACAAAAATATGTCTGGCTAAAGTAATGGATTTCCACAATAACCTTTTAGAAGCTGAAAAAAGACAGATTTCATCAGTGTCGGTACCTGTGAACTGAACAAGTACACAAATAAACTGGAAATATTTTTTTGAAATACTAACAATAAATTTGATGTGTAAAGTTTAACTTTTCCAGAAATAGTAGTTAGTTGCATTTTATAAAAGTTTGTGCAAAAGTAAGGTGGGGGGTTGGGGGGGGCGGGCACAGCTGGCTCTGCCTCTGGATAGGTAGAGCCAGCTGTCAGTCCCGCAGCTGGGTGGATCTCGACAGCAATGTCGGGATCCGTCCCATCTGCAGGGGCCTCAGTATACCGCGAGCTGTAGCTTGCGGTATACTGAGCTTTGGGTCACGGGAGAACGCTAGTTTGTGTTCTCCCGTGACCCTTAGGAGAACTATGGGGAAAAGCCCTAACACCATAGTTCTCCTTTAAAAAGACACCTTCTTTCTTTCTGAGCTCTCTGCTCTATCACCTCATATGGCTTTTTCTACTTTCCTGGTATATATACACTTTATCTGTATTACTTCATATTTACCGCAGTTCAATACGTGTCTACTGTCCCCCATGGTAACACTTTTAAAAGCAGCTGGCTCTGCCTCTTGTATCTCTGTATCTTCAGATACAAAGATACAGGAAGCAGAGCAAGTCGCTTTTAAAACGTTATTATGAGAGGGTAAGATCATATTAAAATGGTGCAATAATGCATGTATGCAGTGCGTATGTGAATCGGGAAAGGAGAATAGTACTTATGAGGTTGTAGCGAGAAAGAAAGAAGGTGTATTTTGGATAAATCTGATCTACTTGGGTTGATATTTTTGGAAATGCAACAGCCTACCCAACATACTAATGGAAAATCGACTGTTCATTTTGCAAGGGAATTTTCCCTTAGATTTTAACTGGTGCCTTTTAGTAAATCAACCCCATTGTTATAAAGTGCTTTCATATCAGTACAGCACTCAATTAAAGGCTGCAAGGCTTAACAAACTGCACTCTTTGCATAGTGCAATGATTACTAAAGTGGGTACAAAAGTTAATACATTGATTGATTTTGGAAAACAAATCAGCACAAAGAAAACGAGAACCAATATGATGTGGTTAGGTTGTTGCTTCAAGTAGTATTAAACCCTCAAACTCAATAATGAATCCAGATGAAGCAAATATACACAGCCCAGCAAAGCTTTGCTTTAAATTTTTGGCCAAAAACGTACAATCATTATGTTTCTGAACAGCTGCCTCCAAGTCTTTCAGCTCACCTTCTCTGAACTTTCTGCCCAGTACAAGATCACAACGGAGAGAGCAGTCTCCAGCAACTGTTCATCTACAAGCTTGGAGAATGGAGATGGGGGGGGGGTTTTTTTTAAAGGGACGTAGCTTGATTTGCTATATCTGTGTGTTTGTGGAGACACACACAGCTTAATAGCACACACAAGGGTGATGCATAACACTCTGCCTGACAAAGTAGGCACTCTAAAACAGGAAGTCAGGACCAGTGCTCAGAGAACCAGCTGATTCTGCAGGAAACTAAAAGGGTTATTCACAAAAGGATGACGTGTTTGGAGAAGGCTGGAAAAGTGAACAATCTAGGACAACATAGCTGAAGTGGAAAGTGTGCTGCATCAGATAATTTTTCCAAATCAGCTATGTTGTCCTAGATTGTTCACTTCTCCTGCCTTCTCCAAACTCTTCACCATTTTGTGACTAGCCCTGTAAAACTTTAAAAGATCAAGGAGCAGTATTCATTGCAAGTGATTTCATCAGCATTTGAAATAGTTTAAAATAGTTTTGACTTTAATATCCCATATTTAACAGTACACCAGCATAAATATAACCAATTTCCATACCTTATATGGCCTTATGACATATCTGGGAACCATTCAAATATGTGTTCATAGACCTCTGGTGCCCAACCTGTGGTCCTTTTTAATACCTATAGGGCCCCAGCAAGATGGAGTCAGTTTTTATCCTGTTTAGATGCTCACTTGGTGTCAGTGAAGTAAAACTTTTTATTACATTGGCTTCTGCCAGTTAAATGGTTAGATTTATTTCTTTATCTGTGTTAGTTTTTCTTAGCTGTTTGTTTTTCTCTTTTTTTTTCTTTCCCTGTTTTGATAAATGATCTTGCTGAGAGGAACTTTAAATGAGGGACCATTAATTTTAAGGAAGGCTGAAGGGATCATATATGTGTGATCATGAATTTGTAAAACTAAGTTAATGTCAGTGATCTCCCCAGTGTTTCACTGTCTCCTATCATGTCTGCAGTCTTCGACCAATACTATAGCATGTCTGCAGTTTTATCTCCTTCATCTCCTCCCTCGTGTCTTTAACCATCAATTGCAGTATGCCTGCAGTCTCTGGCAGTTATCTGTAGAATTGCATATGCTCAGTATTAGGTACGACCCTTGGGTATTGTTAGGGGCCTTAAGTACTTAAGGCCCCATATGTCCCCTAAGTTGTCCACCACTACCTTAGACATTAGATGGCAGATTCCAGTCTGTTTGCAAATGACTGCATCATGTAACAATCAAATAGAGTAACAAACTACAGTGACAAACTGCCATTTTCAGAGTAAAACACTGAAGCAAATTGGGAAACATTGCCCGATTGCTGTTGTTTTTCCGTAGAATGAGGCTTCCCTTACCCCCAACTGTTGCCCTAAAATAAAATGCTCCTGTGGTTTTAACTGTTTCTGTAGATGGTAATGATTACTCTAAAGGACACTATGAGGCACACATATAATACATTCACTTCTGATCATTAATATCTATGGCCAGCTTAAAGCTGGGTGTGAATGGTGGCAGTAGGGGCTATAGCATATCCTGCTCGTCATATTATTAATGAAAGGTAATGGTTTTGCTCCTTCCTCCCTTCTTTCCTTCCTTACTTATTTTCATATTCAGACAGCAGGTGAGGCTCCTGTCTCTTTTTCCCATGTTTACCTGGGTCACCTAATCTGTTTTTCTTCTGTTCACAAGGAGGCTGTATGTTGGAACCCCTTTTTGTTACTAAGTGAAGATGTCCCAATGCAGAAATGAAATATCCATTTTAACCTGAAATGCCCTTTTATTCAAAACATAACTACAAAGCCGCATTAAGTGTATTTTATTCTAAAGAACTAATAGCAGTATCCTCTCCCTAGTACAGAGCATATTCTTAGTTTATCTATTGAGGAATGAGTGTACTTATAATTATTGGTGCTGTTTTGTGGCACGTATACAGACAGCAATGCCAGCACCTAACTAGCATTTCAGAATCGAATTGGAGGTCTGTAACATTATAAGATAAAATATTGGCAATCTTTTATAGCAAACATTACACAGCAAGTAAATAAACCTAGCCCCTCAGTTTATATGGCTGCACATCACATTGTTTAGATGCTGCATATAAAGTTTAATATAAACTGCCATCTATTGTAGCCTTTCATATTAATTTAATAGGAAGAGATTCAAAAGAAATAAGTGTTGCCTACTTCTTCCTAAAAGTAATCACCCTAATACACTTTGCATGTTTTAAAGCTGTGGAAAATCGTCCCTTCTCTGCATCAGAAATGAGGTTTCAACATACTTTACATTTCCAGCCTCCTTCAAATTATATTATCATTCATTAAGCTTGTGAATCAAAGCTCATATTCTTGTTTAAAGTCTCAGAAGGTACAGTTCTCCTCGACTTTTTGCCTATTTCATATTGGAATATGTGGAGTAAAATATCGGGGCTAAAGGCAAGACGTGCTTATTATATTTATTGAGTGTATAATAGGGGTTATTTGTAAATCTCAAAAAGGTTAAACACATAATGCACATTAAGGTGGTCATTGAGAACCTAATATTCCCAAGTTATGCAACTGATTTGAGATTTATATGTAATATTCAAGCCATGTAGGGGGTCAACATCTGAGCAAAAATTAGCATTTGTGAGCATGCTCAACAACATACTGGAAAATCGCTGTAATCATATCTTCCATTTGTGCACTTTACCAGAATTGCAGCTAAATTGAGAAGTTTGCACTATATGATCTTGTGTTGTTTGGGAAGATCTAGGAATTCTTATATCTGAGATTCTCTAGCCCATTTGACTGCTTTAGGAAGGTAACTTTTTGTGTGTTTTTATGCGTGTTTGTCGGCCGATTTTAGAGGAAGGTTGACTTTTGTGTGACAAATGTGCAACAAAACACACAAAAACGCTTGTGTTTTACTCGTTTTCTATTGCAGTCTACTGGTCAAAACGCGCTGTGATCTGCCAAAAAGTAGCTCAAGTACTCTTTCCAGCGACAGGCATTTTTCTACTTGAGACAAAATGCTCAAGTGAAACAGAGGCCATAGAAATAAATGAGGTTCCAGTGTTTTGTCAAATGCCTAGGTGTGAATGGGGACTTAAACCCAATTTAAATGATATTTAGTTTGTCTGTGAAGGTTCTCATTCATCCAGCTCTAGGTATATCTGTAAAAAATAAATCAAGGCAACTGGACTTTCTGTATTTGTCTTGAAGATGTTTCACTGGACATCCGACCAACTTTCTCAATTCAGAATGATTTGAATAAAGTGAATGTTGCTCCAATCAACACGATCTGCAATTAACACCTTACCTCCATGAGGTCTCTGACCTCGTGCTGGTTATGATTAACATATTATGTGGATTGGAGCAACATTCACTATATTTATTCTCAGATAATGTTTTTACAAGTCATTTTGAATTGAGAAAGCTGGTCAGATGACCAGTGAAACGTCTTCAAAAAAACCCCCAGCAAGTCCAGTTGCCTTGAGTTATTTTTTTTTTTTTTACAGATATAGACATTTAGTTTTCTAAAGTTCTGTGTATCATTAAAAAAATGCTAACAAATACTTGCTTTTATGTTTATTATCCTTTGTTGTATGTTAGTTCTGCTGATCTCTTCCAGTGACCTCTTTGCAGCCACTGCATGCCCTCATGCATGCTCTCCAGTAATGGCTGCTTGCTGTTTCTCAGGGTTTGTTTCCTGTTGTTGACAATAGTGGACCTTGCCTGAGTATTGTGCGTTAAAATGACCAGCTGTATTCTCCATCAGAACTGTGACAAGGTGATAATGCAAAATTTCAACAGGGTAACGGGAACAGAGCGTTGTCACCCTATAACAGGAAGTGCCTAGTTAAGGTTTTTATGGCAGGATCACCAGATATTCTTTAAATGAAAACTGCAGCTTGTTATGCCCTGTGTCGCTTTTTTAGTCTACTTAGCTTATATACTATTTTAATGATTGGCTTCAGATTTCTTTTAGTAGCCATACGTGCTCATGTATGCCAAAGGAGGTGTTAAGAAATGTTGATTTACATAACATGTAGGGCTACCATAGTTATTAATAAAATAACTGTTATAGAGTTTTGTTGTCTATTCATCAGAACGAAATAGCAAAATCCCATGCCTGCCCAATGTGAACCTAATATTTTCTTTTCTGCCATTCACCTATCCACTGCACACCAATAATACGCGCATGGCACATATAGGGAAAAAAGAATTTGGTATCACAGAGCTAAGCAGTGGGATGAAGTTTCTGTGACCATACGATAGCAAAAGCATGCCATACATTCAGATGCCAGCTTATGTTTGTAGTTGGCTTTAGAGTTTGGCAGAGGCCCTTTTTATATAAATAGTGTGACCTTCATAGTTTTTAAGATTCACAGACCAGCTAGACCTTAGAAAAAAATATATACATCCTTTTGCCATCTACAAACCCACAATATGAGACAGGAGACAAGCTGATTTCCATATCCATGATATTTTTAGTGTTATGTATGAGATTTTCTTTTATTTGCATCCAGTTTTCTCCATATATTTGAATAATTCACAATATTAAAATGCAGATTTGCTAACAA
>NW_017306444.1:717805-726845 GCF_000935625.1 Nanorana parkeri | reverse complement strand
TGTTTGAAGAAGGGGCAGAGCAAGACCTTTAAGTTTTAGGTTACATAATTTGTAAATACAATGTTGTCTTTGCTCATTATATTGCAAAAAGTAGAGCTGAATTTACAAAATGTGTTCAAGAAAGGAAGTGTGTAGATATGTGTGTTCTTTTATCAGTACCAGGAAACAGTTATAGGATTAAAAGAATTGGTTTTGTTAAGAAAAAAATGGATTGAATAGAAATGGGTTCTCTAAACAAATGTAAAGCATATTATGGTCTGCCCATTTAAAATGAATGTCTTAAGCAAAATGTTTGGCTGTTGACTGTTTATCTCCCTAGAATTCTAGCACTTCTCCATGGGTACTCTTTGCTCTTGTGCCCTGATATTGGGAGTTTTCTCCTTCTCCTCCTCCTCCTCCTTTACCTACAGTTCCTTTGTCTGCCAGACTGTATCCCTAAATAAAACTTGAATGATACTACACAAATCCACTACTTTCTTAATTGTAAATACAGCTAGCTTTTACATTGAGTACATTTAAGCTTGTGATATTGAGCTCTCTAAACAGCAGACTTTGTTTAGAAAAGCAGCTAAAAAAGAGCATAAAGGTCCAACTGGTGGCTGGAACTGTAAATATGAAATACTAATAATCAATATTTTCAAATGCCATTTTATAGTCCTGAACATAATAAAGCAAATATACACTAAAACACTGTGTAGTTGATTTGTAAATAATTTGCAGGGCTGTTTTGTTTTTTCCAGGGTGAACAGCCCTGCAATTTTTTTGTAAATCAACCCCTATGCATTTCTTTTATGCAAAACACATCTCTATATAGGGGAAAATGTATATTCTTTGCAGGGGCATAGATGAGGGTGGGGATAGAGGGGTCCAAACCCTCCAGAGTGTCCCAGCAACAGCAAAGCAGCTGAATCAATACATTTTAGGCAGACAGGCAGAGTTTTTAGGCGCTCTGTGCTGTAACATCACCCACCCCTTCAGTCCCCCCCTGGTGGCATGCAGACCAGATGCACTCTACTTTTGGCACCCTTCTCTACCAGACTGTCCCACTGAGTGGCCCGGATGCATCCAGCACAGCAACTGTCCATCACTTGGAATTGGTAAAGCTTTTTTCTCTCCCACCAGGAATCAGATGGCTGTCACATTCTCAGAGCCAGCCTTCGTGTGCAAACTGAACTTGTGCAAAGGGCTCCATCCTGTGGAAGGCAGTGCACTCCCAGATTTTTAATTTCTTAACATTTATTGAATTTAATTATGGCATACATTCAGAGTTCTGGGTGCTGGACGTGTTCTCTGAGCAAAATAATTTTTAAGCTCCAGCCTTTGGAGTGGCTAGTGCTGTATCTTATTGCCAGCTATCCTTTATGCAAAATGACTAATATACTTCCTGACTGAATTGCTTGTTGCTGACCTGGATTGATGTAACCACTTTATTGCTTGCTGAATGCCCATGACCTTTGCCAGGACCTGATTCTTCTCTTGCCTGCTGCCTTCCCACATCCTCTGACCGGACCTACCTACTCCTCTGCCTAACTTCTCATATATAGTCTTCACATTGTAGTCTGTTCCAGACAACCCCTTGGTGGGACAATTCCTGGGGCCATGGCCTGGGGACAACTTGCAGTCAGGAAAACAAGAACCATTTCCACCATCTGGAAGAAACCAGCTGTCACTATGACTCTGTGCCTCAGGTGAGCCCACATCACCTGTCAAGGGCACAATAACAAACTTATTTTGAGTATTTTAATATTTACATGTAAGTCATTTCTGACTCTTTTTGATTTCTTCTCAGTTCCATATTTTGATTTTTGAATTTCCTACACAGATCCATTAAAGCCCCTTCAAATTATGGTGTATGTTTAATAAACTGTGATAAAAATAGCTTTATCACGGGTTAACTTTACTCAGCAGATCTCTTTGTTTTTCTCGGCAGCACAGAGGCTGATTAATAACCTGCGAAAAGAAAATTTATCACACGAAACAGCTGTGAAAGGCTGAGATAAGTCATCACAGTGATCAGTTGAGAAAGCAATGTGGGGAATGTATTCTGAGCTGCACAATGACATCCTTTGTGATAATCTACAATCCTCCTGACAGGATCTTAGTTTAATCTGCCAAACCACCCAATAACAATATTACAAAGCACCTCTATAGCAAAGTGCAACAGTTATTTCACCATTAAAATTATGAAAATTGCTAAAAAGCAGGATTTACATGTTCTGATTTGTTCAGCATGTACCAGTACAAAAACATGAATCAAACTACGAGAGGCATCCACAATGCGAGGCAGTGATGGGGTTAAACATTCTAAAGGGGCACTCTGATGGAGCCTAGCAATGTAAGTGGGCACTCTGACACATGCTGGAAATTAGAATGTTTGGCGTCCATGAAAAAAGCCTGCTGTCCAGAGATAGGTGCATCAGCACTGTGTGTGTGCAAACACACTAGCAGCAGATATTAATGCATCATAAACGGCGGACCATGGTGGCGAAATGGTGTTACAGACTGTTATGTGTGGAGTGCAATGTTCACTGCATCTGCCTCTAAAACATACTCCCCAGACATCCTTCAAGCTTTATTTGGTGGGCCTGTTTCTGAGGGAGAGTGAGACTTCAACAACAAGCCCTAAGGTCACATGACCTTACTGAACTTTCCCTCACACTACACAGATACAGTGAGGGGACTTGAAACTGCCACTGTCACTCTCATGAGGGAAGGGTGGCATTAAGACAGACTTCCCTCCTTTTCCCTCTCAAGGCTGTGACACACTGCAGGCGAAGCGATGCAAAGCGAAGCAAAGGGAAATGGTCTTACAGACTGTTATGTGTGGAGTGCAATGTTCACTGCATCTGCCTCTAAAACATGCTCCCCAGACATCCTTCAAGCTTAATTTGGTGGGCCTGTTTCTGAGGGAGACTGAGCCTTCAACAAAAAGCCCTAAGGTCTCATGACCTTACTGAACTTTCCCTCACACTACACAGATACAGTGAGGGGACTTGAAACTGCCACTGTCACTCTCATGAGAGAAGGGTGCTATTAAGACAGACTTCCCTCCTTTTCCCTCTCAAGGCTGTACAAACGCACGCATATTACAAGTGATCGAGCTTAGAGGTGAGATATTTCAGTTCCTACCTGACTTATCACGGATTATTAAACAGCATTTTCTAGACTTTTCACTTTGCTAAGGTGAGAAAAGCCTTCTCACTGCTTATCACACTCTTTCACAGTTTATTAAACATACACCTATATGTATATCAAGAAATGTGATAAGTTATGTTAGTGATACAGTATATGTATCAAGTATAAGTATATGTAAAGACAATCACTAAAATATCATATAAGCTTTAATAGGATAATGTTATTTTTAAAAGTATTTTTGAAATATTCCTAATTCTTGAATCTTGAATTAAACAATGGAAGTAGAAATCACAAGAGATCTAAAAGCTCTAGGGAAAGTGTACTCTTAAAAAAATAAAGCTAAAGCTCTCAACCTCTTATCAATTAGCCATTGGCAAAACAGTTCCATTTTATAGACTTGATGCACAGTATATAAGCAGCTTTATTGGGACACAATAAAAAGGGAGACATGAGGCATGAAGTTTAATCATAAAATAAAAATTAGAACATGTTATTACAAAGACAGTAGCCAGAAGTATTGCACAAACTTGTTAAAGCAGCTTTATTAGGCCACAATTTAACACGAGAGATAAGGCATATTTTAACATGACATTAAAATTGTGTAATATTTCAGAAACAATAGCAAGAAATATTGTACATAGTTGAAGCACGCAATGTAAGCACCTTTGTTAGAGGGAGAGGCCACGTAGATTTTAATATAAAAATTAGAGTGCATTATTTTATTTATTTTTTTAAAGGTAACAAATGTTTACTTTCTTTACATGAATACATGCAATTATCCAACACAAATAATTCCTTTATTACAATGTCCTTTCATTGCAGTGCATTCATATATACTTTAAGGTTGTTATGATAACACTGCTAGTAAGCTCCCTTTAATCCAGTGTCCACAATTTACCAAGCACTTCTACATTTAGTTCTTTCTGCAGTTGAGTTAGAGACAACGCTTAATACAGTTGGAGGGAGTCAGAGGAGGACTGCAGATGGGAGTGTTAAAAATGTAAATATATTGCAGCTGATGAGAAGTATGATTCAGTGGGCAGCCCCATTCACAAAAGTCATGTGAGAAAGGTACACACCGAAACATACTTCATATAGTTGTAACCTCTTTCAGATGTATTTGGTGTCATGACTGAAATCTTATTTGTATGTACTGAAATTCTTAAATAATTAAAACACATGCTGGGTGTTTTGAACATAAACTCCACTCGTTTGTGGGATATATTAATTCAGCATACCACCTAGTAGTTTATATTTATAAAACTTTTGCTTTAGCTCAGTGGCATCTGAACAGTATACCTGAATGGTGTATTACATATGGTCGTCTGCAAAAGCCGCTACCTTATGGTGAACAGGACCAATTTGTACTCCTCGAATATCGGGGTGAGAGCGGACGGTACGGAGGAAGGGTTCCAGGGAGAGAACGAAAAGAAGGGGGGAAAGGGGGCAGCCCTGGCGCAGACCGTTGGTGATGTTGAGGACAGCTCACCATTCACACGAACCCGGGCGGACGGGCAGGAGTAGAGGGAACGTATCCAGGTTAGCATGTGTGTACCTAAGCCCACCGCCCTCAGGGTGGATGATAGGAAGTCCCAGTCCACCCTGTCGAATGCCTTCTCCGCGTCGGTGGACAATAGGACGCAAGGAGAGGCAGACGACAGGGCGGAGTGGATGACTCCTAAGGCCCGAGTGGTGTTGTCCCTGGCCTCCCACGACGGCACAAACCCCACCTGGTCCAGGTGGATGAGGTCAGTCAAATGAGGGGCCAGGCGGTAGTAGATAATCTTGGCGAAAAGTTTTGTGTCCACATTGAGCAGGGAGATGGGCCTGTAGCTGGGGCACAGGGCTGGATCTTTCCCTTCCTTAGGGTATACCGAATTATGGGCTAGGAGTGTTTCAGGTGGAGTGGTGGCACCATCACGAAGGGAGTTAAGAGCTCGTAGAAAGTGAGAGGGGAGGTAAGGGAGGAACTGCTTATAGTAGGTGAGGGGGAAGCCATCCGGTCCGGGGGTTTTGCCAGATTGGGTGGTTTTGATAGCAAATTCCAGTTCGGTGGAGGTGATCGGAGACTCCAGGAGGGAGCTGACGGTGGGGTCAAGGGAGGGCATGGCCGATTGGGCAATGTAGTCAGAAATGCGGGATGCTCGGGATTGAGAGGGGGCGGTGGAGGATTGGGAGGAGGGAGGAGAGAGATTGTATAGGGATGAGTAATAGTCCCTGAATGCAGTGGCTATTTCAGTTGGTGAAGTGGCTTTGCTCCCAGAGGAGCGGGCGATGAACGGGATATAGTTGCGGGCGTGGCGTGTGCGGGTAGCACGTGCAAGAAATTTGCCGCAGTGGTTGCCATATTCGTAGAATGACCGTCTACACTTCGCCATGGAGGCTTTAACCTTGGTAAGGCAGAGCGCCCGTAGCTGTTCTCGGAGGGAGGACAACTGAGACCCCACCGTATGTTGCACAGAGGCCTTATGACGGGCTTCGAGGAGGCGTATTTGGTTCAAGAGGTCGGTGATTTGGGCAAGGCGTTGCTTCTTGAGTCTAGATCCAAGCGCAATAAAGGAGCCCCGTACGGTCGCTTTATGTGCTTCCCACACAGTGTAGGGGGGCACATCCGGCGTATCGTTTTCCTGAAAGAAAAACCGCAGGTCGTGTTCTATAGACGACAGGACGGTCGGGTCATGGAGCAACGAGTCGTTCAACTTCCATTGCCAGGGGCCCGGGGGCGGGGCGTCGAGGGAGAGGGTAAGCAGGATGGGGGCGTGGTCCGAGAAGGTGATGTTCCCTATATCAGTGGCCATGACTCGGGGGAGCTGGCTATGGTGTACAAAAAAAAAATCAATGCGTGTATAGCATTGGTGAAGGTGGGAAAAGAAGGTGTAGTCCCTCACTGTGGGGTGGTGGATGCGCCACACGTCCGCCAACTGATGCTCAAAAAGACAGCGTTTGATGCGGTTTAGCTGATTGTAAGATAGGTGGGAGGAGGATGCAGAGGAGGATGCAGAGGAGTCCACACCAGGGTCGAGAACGAAATTAAAGTCCCCTCCCAAGACCAGGGTGCCGTCCCTGAAGTCAGCCAGGAGGGCCAGGACACGTGACAAGAATGGGATCTGGTCATGGTTAGGCAGGTAGAGATTTGCGAATGTGATCATGTGGGATCCAATAGTACCTTTCACAAAGAGCACCCGGCCTTCCTCTCCAGCATGTTGATCAGTCTCAGTCCATGATAGCCTGCGGGACATGACTATACTGACCCCGCGAGAACGTTTGTCAGGAGAAGTACAGTGGTACATCTTCCAACGTGGAATGGAATAAACAGAAAACAAAAAAAAAACAAAAAAAGAGAATAACGTCTCAAAAGATACAACATTGAGGGATCCCAAGGGGTTCCCAGGCCGACAGCCAGGGAGAGGGGGATCAGGGTGGAGAGCCAGGTCGCCCCCATGTAGGACAGGTAACAGCCACCCTCTGAAGAGTAACAGGTAGAAACGTCTCCAGTCTTGCAGTCGCGTGTTCCCCGATGGCACGGTTCAGCGAGTCTCCCGATGCAGCTCGTGACGAGGGGGGAAGGTAGGCGTGGGGCCTAAGTCAGGCGAGCCGGGGTTGTGGGATGCATCCCGGAACAGGGCCCAAGGTAGGATGGTGAGCAGCCGCATCGGGATGCACGGGATAGGGTGGGTTCAGACTGTGAGGGGGACGGCTCGCATCCAAGACGTGAGAGACCTCTCTAGTTAGAGGGTGTCGGTTGGAACGACTAGGGGGTCAAAGAGCGTGTGAGGGTAGCTGACCGGTACCTGCTGATATACGATCTGGAAGTCCACTCCAGGGAGACGTCGGATGGGGGACGACCCCGTCAATCATCGGGAAGTCAGGGTTCATTGATGGTCGGAGCAGGACGGGTCGGTCTGGGCCTGCCTCGGGAGGAGCTCCGGCGTCGTCTACGTTGGGGTACGGTGCGAGGTTCAGGGGCCAGGGCGGGTTTCAGCCAGTCTGGCACATCCACGGGTTGGGAGTCCAGGAAGGAGAACAAGTCGGCCAGTTGTAGTGGGTGGCGGAGATTGAAGGTCCGGTTGTTCCGACGGACGTTGAGACTGAAGGGGTAGCCCCAAGTGTACAGGGCTCCGGCCCTACGAATCACCGCGAGTAGAGGCTGGAGGATCCTCCGCATATGGAGGGTGCAGCGGGACAGATCTGGCAGAACGGAGACATCTGCGCCGTCAAAGGGGACTGAGCCCTTCTGCCAGGCCTTGCGCATGATGGTTTCCTTCTCCGCAAAAAAATGCACGCGGCATAGGACGTCTCTGGGCCGCATATCTCCGTCCGGTCTGGGGATCCACCCGCGGTGCACCCGGTCTATCTCCAATGGGGACTCCGGGGCCTTGTCCAGGATCGAGTTGAGGATAGCGGTCATAGTGGGGCGAAGGCCGGACGAGGTCGTGGCTTCCGGCAGTCCGCGTAGCTTGATATTGTTTCGACGGGACCTGTTTTCGAGGTCGTCCTGCTGGAGCTGTAGGTCGGAGAGGCGCCGTTCATACGAGGCCGAACCCGATTCCAGGCGATCAATCCGCCGGGCCAGAGTCGCCTGATCATTGGACATGGCGGCGACAGATGATTCCAGGTGAGAGACGGATGCGTGGATGCCGGCTATGTCCCTCTTCAGCGCGGTCTCCATTTGCGAGACCATGGCGGCCATGTCCTGCCGCGTGGGGAGGGAGAGCAAGATAGCGGAGATTTCGCTAGTGGATAGCGAGGGAGATTGCGACGGCGTCGTCGTGAGTGGGAGACGAGGTTCTTCGATGGGGCTGGAGCAGCACGTAGAGGTGGCTTCTCTACGGTGTTTGAGGTCGTTGGGATCAGGGGCGGACGGCAAGGCCGGGGGTTCCCGGGGTTGAGGAGGATTAGTAGGCCGCGAAGCCGTACCTTGCGTCTCGGGGGCCATTTGCCCCTTGGAGGAGCTGCGAGTAGAGGCGGCAGGTGTGGAGAGAAATCGCTGTAAGGATGTCTGGGAGCTTCTGTCGTCGTTAGAGCGGGGTTTGGTCTTCTGAGACATCAAAAATGAGGTTTTGGGATGCCGTGGTTAAATGAAAAGTCCCAGGTGATAGCAGAGCTCCAGCAATGTGCTTCCTTACGCCGCCATAGCCAAGCCACGCCCCCCGTGTATTACATATTAATCTCTTATAAGATCTGGACGTTTTAGTCAATGGCTCAGTTCAAATATTTGCAGTTGTATGAGGTGTATTACTAAACTCCTGCATGCAGAACATGCCAAAAAGCCTTTATATAATTTAAGATATTGTTTCACCTTTTCCACCTAAACATTTTCCTTTTTACAATAAATAAATAATTTTATATTTAATAGCATGGGAGGCTACAAGAAGCATAAGGTTTATTCTAGGCTGCGATGATTCTTACAAGGTGCTTGTGGGCTTTGCATTGACTTTAAGGATACCCAGCTCTATAGAAAACCAAGGTTATTCCAACAGTTTCTGCAAATAAATCAAACCAAGGCAAGAAACTTCTTTTTTTTAATTATTATTAAACATGGAATAAGATAGATCTAGTCTTGACAATCAGATAAAGACAATCCAACCCTTTTGATTGGCCTCGCCAGGTACTAGGACCTGTCTGCCTAACAACTCAAAACTAAGAACCCCACCTCCCAGATAACATAAGTGGGACACTGAGTGGTAATGTTGTTCTAAACCCTCTTGCTTGAGAGGATGATAGGAGCGGGGAAATGGGGTTTGAACAACATATGCGGTTGGAGGAGAGACAAAAAGAGGACAAAACTGGGTATAACAAAATTTTCTGCAGAACAAGGAGAGTAACAAAGGAGAGAGAAATGAATAGAAAGAGGTAATATCAGAAAAACAGGAAGAGAGACAGACAGAATAGTGAAAGGGTACAC